>NW_019154106.1:2354157-2479185 GCF_002288905.1 Enhydra lutris kenyoni | reverse complement strand
CCGCCCGTCCGTCCGCCCGTCCGTACATCCGTCCGTCCATCCATCCGCCCACCCGTCCGTCCGTCCATCCCTCCATCCGTCCATCCCTCTGCCCGTCCATCCATCCGCCCGTCCGTCCGCCCGTCCGTACATCCGTCCGTCCATCCATCCGCCCACCCGTCCCTCCATCCGTCCATCCATCCGTACATCCGCCCGTCCATCCCTCCGCCCGTCCATCCCTCCGCCCGTTCATCCATCCGCCCGTCCATCCGCCCGTCCATCCGTCCGTCCACCCCTCCGCCCGTCCATCCGCCCGTCCGTCCATCCCTCCGCCCACCCGTCCGTCCGTCCATCCGTCTGTCCACTCACCTGTTCATCCATCCAGCTTCCTATCTGTGGCGTGAAGGTCTTAAATCTTCCTACGTCCCTGAATGTCCGCAGATGTGTTCTCTGTTAAATGCTGCTTTGGACTTTTGGATCCTGTTTCCTGATTACGACAAATTGAGGTTAGCACCCTCCAGCTGGTAAAAAATATTCTCACCGTTCTCATGCACATTTGGTCAATTTTCATTGCTTTTCTGTTACCGTCAGTGCTTCTGTCAGGAAGTGATGTTTCAGGCGGAGTGGACAGCTGCTGCATGTCCTGAACCCCGCGGAGTGGAGAATGGTGGCGCGTTTTGCTCTGTCGGCCTTTGCGCGCGGGTTTGACTTGCCACGGTGGATGCGGCGCCGCTGCTGCAACGAGTTCATTGCACTCTCCCTGTCACAACGCTCGCCGTTGTCTCCTGGGATTTAATATCAAAGCAAACAACAACAGTGATTTCTTTCTGGCGGCGGGGGCGGGGGAATGGGCTTCTGGGGCCTTAAAGGTTCTCCATGGTGCCTATTTACATATTTATCTTTTTCATCACTTTTTGCTGCCAAGCCTCTTACGGATCACAGAAGTCTGTCTACAGCCACAGACACGTTTCAGTTCTCCTTCCTCTGTTTGCTTCCTGTCCCTGCTGGACAACTATCCCTCACTGTGTCCCCATCTACGATCTCCCCGTTGCTCGCATCCTGGGGGGGACCTCCGGTCTACAGTCTCTGCTGTGTTGGTTCTCCGTTAAATGTGACTTTTCATCCTAACCTCAGTTCCATTACGTTCTGATTTGCTCACTCTTCGAGGAACTGATAAAACGTGGGTCACGTGTCAGGTGTCTTCTTGGTGCCATGAACAAAACAGAAAAGTAATTCCCATTTTACTCTAGTGGAAGGAGGCCGGTAATAGGAAAACTAATCGTGTGTATAGGAAGTGGAATGTCTACAGAGAAAACCAGGGCAGGCACGGGGGCAGTTTGGGAATTGGGGCTTCTAAGTAGGGTGGCCAGGGAAGGCCTCTCTGAGAAGTTGGTTTATAAAGGAGGAAGGGAAATGCAGTCAGGAGAACGTCCTGTGCAAATGTCCTGTGGTGAGAGCCCACCAGGACAGAGAGCAATTGTCACTTCTCTGCACAGCCCGTCTTGTCGGAGGGAGGTACTGGGAACTCAGTTGGGGCAGGTCGGAGAGTAGCGGGTGAGGGGACTGGGGGTCAGCTCTTTCTAGAAGTTTCACACTGCCAGAGAGAGGAGGTGTGGGGTGGTAGCTGGCAGGAGCAGTGAGACGGGGAGGGTGTTTTCTTAAGGTACAATGAGAGAGGTCTAGCAGGTACGATGAGCGAGGTCTAGCAGGGAGGGAACAGAGTGACTGATGAGGAAGGGGGACGTGGGTGGACAGCTGTTCAGTGTCACGAGGAGATGAGAGCAGGTGGCCGAGTGGTGGCTGGCTTTACTGGGAGCCCGGCTTGTGCGTCCATGGAAGGCTGCAGAGAAGACGGCACAGACGTGGGTCGGGGCGGCATACGGTCAGGGCCCATGACCCTCCTTGGCGAGACAGGAGGCGGTCACCAGCCGAGAGAGGGCGCAGGACAGGCGTTGGATGTTGGAGGGGAGTGGTGACAAGTGAGCGAGATGGGTCGGGGAGCCAGGCCGGGAGCCCCGGTGCCAAGGCCGCACCAGAGGTGGGGTCACGCTCTCCCGCCAGCCGTGCCCAGCTGCATCCTCGGGTGGAGCCGGGGGCCAGGCGACGGTGGCAGAGAGGGACGTGGGAGCCGGGCAGCCGCAAGGACAGGTGATGAGGGGTGAGCACGAGGCAGAGGACAGGTGACCCGCAGACTCTGGGTCCTGGTGCCGTGAGCTGCCAGCCCTGTGCCCTGTGCTCGCTGGGAGACAGACGGAGCCTCGGATGCTACTCATGGCTGTGGTCGAGTCCAGCCAAGGACGCAGAGCAGAAGGCACGTGGGGAAAACCAGGCCCAGGCTTCCAGATTGTCTCCCAGGGGGGCGTCCCTGATGGGCGTCCTTCCCCAGCAACACCTGTGACGACAGGGAGGTGTGTCAGGGGCTCAGTGCCCAGGGCTTGTGCCCGGGGCTGGTCCCACGGGCGCCTTCCCCCGGCACAAACCGAGCTTCCGCTCCCAGAAGGAGAGCAGTGGGCAGCACACACCAGTGTTTGAACGAAGAAGTTCCAAACAGGGAGGCCCTGTTTCTTGTTAGGGGACGGGTGGGGACACTCCCCAAGCCTGGGTGCCAGCTGGGTCCGATGTCGTAAGCAGCCCCCCAGGACGCAGTGTGCACGCTCCTCTGCACAGAGCACGGCCCACGGGAGGCACTGAGGTCTCTAGGCATTTCTGTCCCCCACGCAGGAGGCTGAGGGGAGGTCAGGGCCCTGGTGGGCCAGCAGCAGAGTGGAAGTGATGGGTGAGTGCACAAGAGCGGCTGGGGGAGCCCCGAGGCCTCAGCGGAGGGCGGTCTGCCCTGTAGGAGGTGCCGGTGGGTCGGGGATGCACAGGCACTGTAGGTGCGCCTCCTGTCCGTCCGGTTCCCGCGGCCTGGCAGGGTGGGGCTGGCGGCCGGGCGGGCTTGGCTCCTGGTGTTTTGGCGTCCGAGGGGAGCCGACAGGATTTGCTGGTGGACCAGACGTGTGGGGAGGACATCCATGCCGACCGGAGCCCCTGGAGGCTGGACCAGCATTTGGCGCAGGAAGTGGGTGGGGACGTCAGGGTCCCGAGTAGGGAATGTCAGCTTTGACACTTCTCCAGACGCCCCCGTGGACGTGTGTGGGCAGTTAGACGGAGACTCTGGAGTCCAGAGGCGAGCCGCACCCCTAAATTGGAGCCTGTAGATGGCGAAATGCTGCTTAAGGTACAGGAGCATCTGGGCCCTGGGGCTGAACGTTGATGGAGAAGGGAGTGGGTGTGGGGCCCAGATTCCTGATATGAGGGGGAGCAGCCCGCCAGGGCTGCAGACCCGAGAGGACGGGCGCCCAGAGCGGGCGGGGGGGCTGCTGTGCTTGTTGCTCCGGTGCGGGGAGGCACGGCAGGGGGCTGGCGGCGAAGGCTTGAGCCCGAGCCAGAGGGGAGCGGATGCGGCCCCAGCAGGTGCGGCCTAGGGGGCAGGGGAGCATGGGCCTGGGAGAGTGGGAAGGCAGGGGCCGTAGGGCGGTACCTGGGCTCACGCGCGTGCAAGGGGTTGGTCTTTGGGGCTTGTGAACCTGCCTGTTAGTGGACTGTCCCCGCCTGCGGGTGCCACAGTGGGACAGCGAGCTGGGGTGAGAGCCCGGCCCCCCGGGGCAGCAGCCGGCCGTCAGCGCGCCCCCACTCCATCCCTGGCGACGCCCCTCCCTGGCCTGCGGATGCGCCTCCTCCCAGCGCCCTCACGCAGCAGCCTGGGAGAAGCCTGACGTCCCTCCTGGTGAGGACGCCGGGCCTCGGGGGTCAGGGCCTCACCCTCGTGACCTCCATTAGCCACGTGACCTCCCGAGGACCCACGTCTAGATGGTCACACTGAGGGGCGGGCTTCAGCCTGTGACTTTGGGGGAAGCCCAGACATTCAGTCCAGGACAGGGCCGCCTTGAGCAAAGCCGTCCTGAGGTCCAGCCTGTGTGCTAACGGGACTTACCTCCAGGCTTTTGTGCTAAGACCCAGACCAGGCCAGAGCCTTGCCCTGAGGGGTCTCACCCGCAGGGTCTGTCCCCAACATGGTCATCTCCCAGTGCGTCTTGGGGCGGGCGGGCAGAGGCATGTGGTGGAATGGAGCCCGTTGTCCCTTCGGCCAGAAGACCCTGTCCCCACTCAGCCACCCTTTCAACAGGGCAGGGAGCACCTCGGGGTCAGGGGGAGCCCCATTCAAGGAGGCACCAGGTTTTACCCACCCCTCTGCTTGGTGCCCTGGGGCTCTTACGCCCGAGGCCCTGCTCTCCGGGAGGAGTCCGGAGGAACGAGAGCTGGGTCTTTCTCTTGAGCAGCAGGAGAGGGTCAGATATGTGGGTGGAGGGACCCCGTGCTCGTGGGACAGCTGTGTTTGCAGCCAGACTGGATGCGGGACGGTCAGGCGGAGCCAGCGGCTATGTCCGGGCTGGAGTTGAACTGTGAGCTAGGCTGGTACAGGCAGAGGCTAGGCCCAGAAGGGCACCAGCAAGGGGGTTTGGGGGCACGTGGCGGGGTTAGGAAACTCTTTGTGGGGTGGGGGTAGGGGCGGTGGGGGCGCTGGGGATAGGGTGGAGACCTGCCATCCAGGGGTGGCTACAGAGGGAGGCATCCGCTGGAGGGCGTGGGTCACGACTGACTAGGAGTCCCCGGGTCAAGCCCGCAGTGCCCTCTCACCGATCCATGGGGCCCAAGCTCAGTGCGGATCTCACCGGGCTAAACTCAAGGTGTTGGCAGGGCAGCGTCTCCACCTCCCTCTCAGCTCCCGACTCTGCCCCCCGCCTCCCAGCTAGACCTGTAAGGATGCTTGTGAGTGCACTTGCCCCCCCCCCACCCAGACAGTCCAGGATAAGGACCTCACCTGCAGTCCTCAGCTGAGTCCCTGATGCCCTCGGGGTCCCGAGTTCACAGGTTCTGGGCAGAGGATGAGGGTGTGTTTCGGGACTACCCTGCCCCACAGGAGATATCTGACGGGGGGCGGGGGGCTGCTGACGGGCGTGGAGACCCGGCCCGGCCCCCACAGGCTCCTAAGGACTCAGCCCTCAGCACCTCCCCACGCCCTCCCGTTCTGCCGCCCGCCCTTCAGACGTGCTGCTCCCAGCCGGGGGCTCAGCATTCCCAGGCCCGTCTCCCGGCCCCCACGCCTTCTCGGGGCTGCTGAGTACTGCCCTGCGGTCATCTGCTGGCTCTGCCCATTTGCGGACGGCTCTGAGCGGCCGAGCTCCGGCTCTGGGTGTGGACGAGGGGCCGGAGCCCAGGCAGGATCTGTGGCCCCTCAGGTCAGCCCCGTGGAAACCCTGTGCTCACTCCCACAGCCTCCTTGGCTACCTGACCAAGTACGACTGCTCCAGTGCAGACGTCAACCCCATTGGTGGTATCAGCAAGACAGACCTGAAGGCCTTTGTCCAGTTCTGCGTGGAACGCTTCCAGCTTCCCGCCCTGCAGGGGTGAGTGCCTCTCGCGTGACGTGGTCGTGCCCCCCCATCACCCCATGCCGCAGCTCCCTCCTGCCTGATGGAAACAGCTCTGCCCTTCAGTGGGCATGTGGGGTCTCGTGACCAGGTGGCCCCCGGGGACACTGGGCAATGTCTCGAGACCTTGTTGGTGACGGCAGCCGAGTGTGCCCCTGGCACCTAGTGGGAAGGTGCCCCCAGGACGGCCCCGCATGGACGCATGACCTGCCCTGAATGTGGACGGTGCTTGGGCGGGGAAGCCCCGTGGGGCAGCCTCTGCCAGCGGCTCCTGCCCCCGGTGTGAACCCCCCGACATCCACGTCCGGCTCCCCAGGAAAGCCCAGCCCAACCAGCCCGCTCAGGGTCGGCAGGGGAGTTGCAGGAGGCTGGCCCGTGAGCGTGGGCAGCTGGTGTGGGGGTCATCTCCCCGTGCCCACGAGCACTGTGGCAGCCGTGACGACTGACCTGTGTGTCTTGGCCACAGCATCCTGGCAGCACCGGCCACCGCAGAGCTGGAGCCCTTGACTAACGGCCAGGTGTCCCAGACGGACGAGGTAGTGCTGGCAGCTCTGTCCCCGTTCCCCATGTCCCTGCATCCTCAAGTCCGAGCTGGGCTCCCCCACGGCCTCCTTACTGCCCCGAGCAACCAGGGAGCCCAGGGCTCGGTGCCTGTCCCACTGCTGCTTTGGGCCTTCTTGAGGCGGATGCCCTGGAGGAGGGGCGAGTGGGGAAGGTCTCTCGCAGGTGGGAGGGGTGCGAGCTCGAACCGTTCTTGTCCCCTCCATTCGAAGCTGGCCTGCGATCCAGGAGGGGCAGTCGGGCCATCGGCAGTGGGGCGCCGCTTCCGTGGCTGTGGGCCGTCGCAGAGTGTTGCAACTGACCGTCCTACTGCCAGCGCCTGCGGCCACCGAGACTCACCTGTGCTCCTCCCGAGAGTTTGTCGTGTGACTCGCATTTTGAATCCGTGACCTTGTTGGTTTGTCTCAGTGTGTGGTGTGAGGAAGGGATCACACTTGCCCGTCTGGCACCCGGCGCTGTTTGCTGCTGGGACGGTCTTGCTCCCACAAGCGTCTCCGCATCCGGGTGGAAATCAGGGGTCTGTGTGCGGATCTAGTTCCAGACTCCGCCAACCCGCGGGTCCGTCCCCCCCAGGGCCGCATCCCCTGGGCCACCGCAGCTTGGTAGGAAGTTCTGACGTCGGCAAGTGGGAGTCCTCCCGTTTCGTCCCTCTCTTTCAACATATTCCAGCTGCTCTGGCCCCCTGGACGCCCGTTTGAGTGTCGTCTTCTGCCGCACACACGGCGCCAGCTTGGGTCTCCACGGCAGGTGTGCCGAGAGCACAGCTGGGCTTGGCGGGTGTCGCCCCCAGAGAACACGGCCTCTGAGGCCTGGTGTGGCGTCTCCCTCCTCACTCTGGGCTTCTTATGGCCTCAAGGTCTTGCAGTTTTCAGAGCGTGAACCTGCACTTGTTTCGTTATTCGTTTCTAAGCACGTTTTCTCCTTTGCCCTCCCTTGAACGGAATTGTTTTCCGGGTTTCCTGAGCCGCTGGCTTGTCTCCAGTGTCGGGAAGCACCTGACGTCCTGCAGCCCCTTTCCATCTTCTCTTTCTCGTCTCCCACCGTGTGCTTGACAGTCAGCTCACGCTTCTCCCCGTGGGGCACGACGAGCGAAGTGAGGGCTTCTCTCTGAATAAATCCTCCCTTACAGACGTGCCCCTGCGCCCCAGATGCCGTGCTATTCCTCGTTGTCATTTTCGTGCACCTCCGGGCAAGATCTGACTTCCCCCGTGATTTCTTCTCACCTGTTGGCTACTTGAGAGTATGCAGTTGGAATCCCGCGTATTTGGGGGTTTCTGAACTTTCCGTGTGTCCCCAAGTCTGTCGCCCTTTTCCTTTACGGTTGGGAGCAGGCTTTTCCAGTGTTCTGAAATTCATAGAGGCCGGTTTTATGGCCTGGCATCTGGTCTGTCCTGGAGAACGTCCCGTGTGCCTCGAGGAGAACGTGTGCTCTGTGGTCGTGGGCAGAATGTTCTAGAGAGGTTGCTTAGGGCTCATTCGTTTGTAGGGTTGGAGTTTTCCATCCCCTTGTCGGTTTTCTGGTTCAGTTCTGTGCCTCACTGAAAAGGGTGTTAAAGCTTCCAAGTGCTACTGTTGAATCTAGAGAATTCAAGTGTCGCGCTGGCAAACATTCACGTAGAAGCGGGCGCTGAAGGAGGTCCCTGACGGGACCCGCTGGGCCCTGGAGCTCAGCATTGAGCTAGCTGGTCCTGCCATCTGTGTGAGTCTCCGGGACAGATGAGTGGGAGGTAACCATAAGAGCCCCAGGTGTCTCCTGGTATTGCCCACACATGGACCTGGGTGCCCCGAAGGTGACTGTGTCCCTCTGATGGGGGCAGGACAGGCCTCCCCAAGGAAGTGACATTGGAGCTGAGGCCTGAGGAAGACTAGGTGGGCGGTGGGGAGCAGGAAGGAGGGCCTGGTCACTGGGGGTCCTGCAGACCCTGGATGGAGGTGAGGGCTGTCCTGCTGTTCCCCGGAAAGGCCAGTGCCACCGTCGGTCGGTCTGTCGTTAGCTCTGGTTGCATATTCTGGGGCACAGTGGGAGTTGAGAGGGGATTAGAGCAAATACTCGGAAATGCAAGAGGGGTTTATGTGAGCCTCCGTGTGAGGCTGGCTCTTTCATACCATGCTAGGGACGTCTCATGGCCGGCATGACCCAGGAGTCTGTGCTGAGCCATCCATCCTTAGGGACAGCAGGATCCCTGAGGCAGGGCGCAGGGCTGGTCTGTCGGGCTGCCCCGCCTGACCTTGGTCCTGGCATCAGCCTCCTGGGGATGCTGGAGCCAAACCCCCAGGCCAGCAGCTTAAACGACGGACCGCTACCCTCTCGTTGTGCTGGAGGCCGAAATCAGGTCATCTGCAGGCCCTGCTCCCTGCCAGGACACTCCAAGGGGGGTCCTTCGTCCAGCTCCCAGGGCTTCCTGGGCTGCGACCACATCCCCCATCCTGTCTTCATGCAGCTTCTCCCCATGCGTCCCGTTCCATCTCGTACAAAAGCTCCCTACGTCCAGGGCCAGCTCATCTCCAGCTCCTTCACTCCGTTACATCTATAAAAACCTTTATTTTCCCAAATAAACCCACAGTTTGTAGGTTCTGGGGCTTGAAGCGTGGACAGACCTCAGTCCCCCAGCCCTCAGAACCAGGCCAGTCCTTTTTCCAAATGCCAGCTCCATGGCACCGGGTGGTGAGGGGGAGTGAGACCTCACGTCTGCTCCTGGCCTTGTGGGGACCCGCCCCCCCCCGGCCCCAGGCCCACCGGCCGCGGGAACCCCAAGCTCGCCTCCAGCACCAGCCCACTGCCTCTCCCTCCTCGGCAGGAAGACATGGGCATGACGTACGCGGAGCTGTCCGTCTACGGCCGGCTCCGGAAGGTCGCGAAGTCCGGGCCCTACAGCATGTTCTGCAGGCTCGTCACCATGTGGAAGGACGTGTGCTCCCCGCGGCAGGTACGGCGCGCACGGATCCGCAGAGGGAGCCGCAGACTCGGTCCCCGCGGGGATGGTCTGGCTGGGGGCAGCAAGTCGGCCTGCGTGGCCTGAAATGGTGGCGCTCTGTCGCCCATGACACCAGCGCCCAGTTGTCAGGTCCTCTGCGTGGGGCCACGGCCCGCTGTCGGCTCACATGGTGGTCCCCACGGAATCGCTTGGAGTCTTCTCGCCGCGTGTCCTCCCGCGTGCCCTGCTCAGCTCCACTGATGCGGCGTCCTGGGCCACGTGGGACCCCCCCCAGCCACCCTGGGACGGGGACATTCGTCTGCGGCTGCCGGGGGGTAGCTGGAACACGGGGGGTGCTAGTGTGTGCAGTGTGAGGTGAGCGGGAGTCCCGGCTTGGGTCCCTACGCCCCGCGGCCCCGTCTGTCCTCACCCACCAGGTGGCTGACAGGGTGAGGCGCTTCTTCTCCAAGTACGCGGCGAACAGACACAAAATGACCACGCTGACGCCCGCCTACCACGCGGAGAGCTACAGCCCCGATGACAACAGGTTTGACCTGCGGCCGTTCCTGTACCGCGCGGGCTGGCCCTGGCAGTTCCGGTGCGTGGAGGATGCGGTGAGTTGGACGCAGGTGCTTCCCCACTTCTGGCGTCTGTCCCGGAGACGCTGGCTGGCTCCCGCTGAGGGCTGGAAAGCTTTCTGTGGGCGGCGGTGTCATGACTGTCCTTGTGTCCGCCAAGGGACGAGCGTTGGGCGTGTGCTGTTCCTACTGTGTTACTCACAGGAGCAGCCATGGGGACGGGGCCCTCGCTGTCGCTTCCAGACAGCTCCGGCATCCGGCCGGGCTCACGTCTTGTAAGCTGCCCGGTCTCGCCGTTCCTCTTCTGGTTAGTGATTATGTGGCGAAGGAGGGATTAGTAAGACCAGCTTACAAGGCAAGGCCCGCCTGCCCTTTCCAAGCCCAGTGCTGGAGTCCGGTGACCGTGGGTCGCACCCCCCGGTACAGGTAGTGTAGCCCATGGGAGGGAGGCTGGCCTGCGGGGAGCCCCAATACACTGACCACGATGAGCAGAGACGAGGGCCGTGTTGCGCCAGCGATCGCAACGGACTCAATGGACGCACCGTCTATCTGGTGATTGAGGGAGGCGTCTGCGTAGATGACGTGGATGCAGAGGAGTCACCCCGAGTCAGACTCATGTCCAGCCCTCAGTTCTCAGGGGCGGGGTCACACTGGGGGACAGCAGGCCTTGTCTGGAGACGTTCCCGGGGATCACGCCTGGGGGGTTGTCTGTTTCACTGGCCTCTGGTGGGCAGAGTGCGGGGACGACACTGGCTTCCGGCAGTGCCCAGGATGGCCCCGATGGGTTCCCCCAAATTAGGAATGGGGTTCAGAGGTCGTGCAGGTGTCGACGCCTCAGAAGACACACGTGGGCAGAGATACAGTCCACTGTATCTCGTGCCGCAGGGACCGTCACCCAGACTCGTCCAGCGCACGTGCTCTGTGTCCTTCCCGCACCCTCGCAGATCGTGGGGACGGCTCACGGCTGCTTATCCAGTCCCGTGACCGCCACCTCATTCAGGGAGAACCGCTAGGTTTCGACCGTGTGGCCACTCACGTGACCTCTCCTTCTAGGTTGTCCAGCTTGAGAGCAGAGGCCAGCAGGACCTGGACGGGGTGGACTGACGCCGATCCTGCACAGAGGGCCCCTCCCGTGAGGCGGCCGTGTGCTACTCGGGCCTCACTGGGGACCGTGGGTGGGGGCCCAGCCACCCGGGCTGGAAGACCACGCCAGCCTCTTGTTTCCTATCTCACGGGAGAGGGATCTGTCTGTTCTAGTGCCTTCAAGAAAGGCTCAAATAAAGACAGTGTTGTTTCTGGAGCAGACTCTGCATATGTGGAGGGACGAAGAGCCCGCCTCGTCCATCCCCTCCAAGTCTCCCCCGGTTCTCCGAATCCTCTCTCTGGGCCCTAAGCCCCAGGGGATCACCCTCCCTGCTACAGAGTGAAGCTGAGATGGGGTGGGCCACACACACTCACAGTCCCCCCCAGGGCTGGGGAGGGGGCAGTCAGGGGTCTGTGCTGCTCTCCCTGCCCAGAAGCCGTCCCTAAGAAAAGAAACTTGTAAGTAAGGAGAGGAATTTATTGGTTAACATGGAGGATAGTACAGGGCTCTGACTGGGTTCAGGTCTGGCTGGATCCAGGGTATGCCCATGTCCTTAGAACTTGGTCCTCTCCTCCCCCTGCCCTGCTTGGCTCCTCTGCCTCTGCTGGCTCCCTTCCTGATCCACGTCAGGGCCCTATGACCTCCGCCTTGCCAAGTCCCTGGTTTCAGTGCAGCAGGAAATCAGTGCCTGTGTCTTCTTGCTGGGTCGTATCGCCCATCCCTGAACCAGTTAGCTGCAGCCTGGGGGCCCCCCACAGAGGAGGACCAGGAGGTGTTTGAGAGGCAGTAAGAGCGGAGAGGGAGTCCCCAAGCAACACACAGCCCTCCCGCACGCCCTGGTCCAGGCCTGCGCCCTGGGAGGGCTCCCCCTCCTGTCCCAGGTGGACTCTCCTCAGGGTGCAGCCACAGGCTCCACCGTCAGCTTCCCACAGTGACAGCAAGGGCCCCGCAACATGAATTGGGTTGCACCTAAGATGTGGGCCCAAGCAGAGGGAGGGACGTTTCTCTCCTTCCCCAAAGGTTGGCCCATAAGAGGGTGTCCATCCCTGGAGTCCAGGACCGCCCCCCGCCCAAGCCAGGAGCAAAACCACTTCTCATCCCCCAGCCCCAGAGGCCTGTTACTTCCCGACCCAAGCCACCCTGAAGATGGCCTTTTCCACAGGAAGCAAAGCCATTTTACTGCTCTTTCCCAAAAAGCTTTAGCCCCAGAGAACCCCAGAAGCCCGTTGCTATGGTCTGAGTGAGCCCCCCCAAAACCAGGGGTTGAAATGCTGACCCCAAGGTGACAGCATGAGGAGGTGGGGCCTCAGGGGGGCGGCCCCCAGGAGCAGGCTTCGTGGCCTAGAAAGAGGCCCCAGAGAGCCCCTCCCAGGGCCCCACCTGAGCACACCGGTGCCCCGGTCTCCCCCTGCCCAGCTCCGGTGCTGCTGCCAGAGCCATTTCCTAAAGCCACGAAGCAGTTGACTCTTGGAGGAGAATTCGATTCCCCACCTGTGGGCCCAGAGATAAAGACCCGACAGTCCCAGCTGCTCTGTGAGCCGATGTGGCCCTGGGGTCCCAGGGAGGTTCTTCTCTAAGGATGGTTTCTGGACGCGCCAGAGGTGCTGGCACGGACCCCATTGGCAGCCCCCCAGCTTTGGGCCTGCGGGGTTCACGACCGGGGAGATCCAGGAGATGTGAGCATGGGGTCCAGCAGCTGGATGTGGAGGGACAGCAGCAGGCTGGACATGCCCGTGACCGAGAGGAGGACAGTCCACACGCTGGGGATGGTGACAATTGCAGAGCGGAAACCAGCCATCTGGAGGGACGGCGGACGGCAGCGTAGCCTCACAGAATACGCATCCAAAAGGTCAGGAGCCAGAGGAAGACGCTCGCCGTGGCTGGTGCTTAGGACAAGGGCACCGGTACCAGCTAGGGAAGAGGACAGACAGACAATGCTGGAAGCTGATGGCCATCACGATACCCAACCCAGTGAAATAGGAGAAGCTCAGTGTCCTACAGATCCTGGAGGGACGAGAGCAGCGCTGGAGGGAAGTCTTGCGGATCCGCCCCACACGGAACACGGTCTGCAAGCCTGGATGCATGGGGTCCACCGTGGAGAGACTGAGGTTGTAGACAAAGAAGGAGTTTTTCCTGATGGACCAACGGACAAGCCAGATGACGATTCGCTCCTCCTGGCTCCTCCATCTGCCTCCGCCTTCCCCTTCCCTCCAGTCCACCCCCTCCCACAGCCCCACCCACCAATGTCCCGAGTGAGCGGCCTCCTGCTCTTCTTGGTTGTAGGCGGGTGACAGAAGTGGAGACATTATCTCGTCCTCTCCTCCTCACTCTCCTGGGCTGGGCCCCGTGAGCATCCGCGTGGTTCACTCCTCTCTGCCTCCCGCAAACTGATTTGCAGGATGTCCCCTCTGGGTCAGGCTCTGAGCTGAATGCACAGGTGGTGGGAGTTGGGGAGACCCAGTCTCTGCCCTCTAGGAACCTCGGGTATCCACAGCTTATGGAATCGTAGGATAGAGCTCTGGGACTCTGCAGAAAGAAAGGGCCACCACAGAGTTAAAGACATAGAAGGTATGGGGGCACCTGGGTGCTTGAGTGGGTGAAGCTTCTGCCTTCGGCTCGGGTGATGGTCTCGGGGTTCTGGGATCGAGCCCCGATTTGAGCTCTCTGCTCAGCAGGGAGCCTGCTTCCCCCCACCCCGCCTGCCTCTCCTCCTACTTGTGATCTCTCTCTGTCAAATGAGTAAATAAAATCTTGAAAACAATGTGCTGAAGACAGAAGTTGTTAGGAGAAGGGAGGCACGAAACACAGAAACCACCCGAGGAACGGTCTAGGGTGTGGGGAGCAAGTCGCCCCCAAGGGCCGAGCTCTGAGTGTAGCCGGGCCAGGAAGAGCAGTTCGGGACACCGGGGAAGGACAGCGGGCAGTGTCAGCGTGGGCTGGGTCGTGGGGTCTACCTCCTTCCTTGGGTCTTGGGGTGAGCCGCCTGAGCTGAGTGGCAGCCTGCGTGCACTGGTGCCGCTGCGGGAGCCGTGCCCCAGCCCCTGAGGGGTTTCATGCGCGGCCTCTGCTTCAGCACCACCCACGTGACCGTGACCCCAAACACAGCCGGCCCCCAGAGGTGCTCTGCGGGCCCTTAGGGTTGTGAATTTGAGCGTCCCAGGAGCTGCAGTAGACAGAAGAACGGCTCTTGCCAGAGATGCTCGTGTCCTAATCCCCGGAATCTGACTATGTTAGGTTGGCAAGAGGGCATGAAGGTTGTGAATCAGCTGGGCTTGAAACAGGCGGGTGGTCCTGGATCATCCAGGTGGGCCCTCCATGGAACCACGGGGTCCTTGTGAGGAGGAGGCTTCTAAGGAC
Organism: Enhydra lutris kenyoni; assembly: GCF_002288905.1. Lineage (NCBI taxonomy): Eukaryota > Metazoa > Chordata > Mammalia > Carnivora > Mustelidae > Enhydra > Enhydra lutris. The sequence goes on along the minus strand of NW_019154106.1, from coordinate 2,465,237 downwards.
GGGATCGTGGCAGCCGAGGTTGGAGTCATGTATTATTGGCTCTGAAGATGGTGGCCTCCAGGAGACCGGGGATGCTGGCGGCCTCCAGATGCTATGATAAGGCAAGGGAACACATCCTCCCCTAGAGCCTCCAGAAGGAACGCAGGCCTCCCGGGAAACGTAGCCTAGTGAGACCTCGCACAGATCGGGGGCCTCCAGGACCACAAGGTGACAACAGAGTGACAAATGGGAATTGTTTGAGGCAGCTAAATCTGGTGGGATTTCTCGACGGGGCGTGGGGTCCTCGCCGTGACCGTCCTGCTGCTGGAAGGTTGGGCTTCTGCCTTAGGTCGCCATATTTCTTAGCTTTCCCTCCCTCAGTTCCCAGCGTTTCTTAATCTGTCACTTGGACCTCTTCAGCCCCTCTCCTTTCTTCTTCCCTGGAGGAAGACACCTCCGTGGCCAGTGTCTTCGAGGACACTCTCCTTGGCATTCTGTTCTTTTCCCTTTAAACCATGTCCGTGTTCCGACCTCATCTGCTCCCAGAGCTTCCTGTTCATTCCCCCGTCCCCAAATGAGACGCCGTTTGCCCCTGACTTATTATTCAGAATGCCTTTTGGTAAGGCCAAGTAGAAGACCCCCCCCCCCCCGCCGGGTCCCTCAGCATTGTCTCCCCTAGGCCCCTCTGCGGGGAGTCCTGCGGGGACTGGGGAGGCGGCGTGGGCCGAGCCACCCTCTTCTGTCTGGGCGTCTGTCTGGCGCGTCTCGCTGAGAGTCTGGGCACCGCAGGACAGGCCGGCTTTTCGTTCGACCACGACAACACTTTATTCAACTTTCCAGCAGACAACAGGGGCTCAGAACCAAGGGTGCCAGCCTTCCCCTGGGGACGGAGACCTGCTTCTCCTTCAGGGGAAGGCGGAAGTCCCACGGAGGCCTGGGCGCTAGCGTCCCCCCTCGGAGCCTCTGCTGACTGCGGGCGTGGGCACGTTTCCCGAGTCTGGGGCCCCTAGAGGCAGGTGCTGAGGCCGGTGGACCTGAGCCGGGATGCAGAGTCCGGGTTCCCGGACAGGGTCCCGACACGTCTGCCTGGCCACGGCCATAGCCCCAGGGCTGCAAGGTGACCGCTGGAGACTCGCGCTCTGGTGGCTCCTGCCTCCTACGGTGGGGACGGGGAGGGCGGGCCCCACCGGCCCGTCCCTGCTGCCCCCAGGCTGGGGTGACCTGTGATCCCCAGCGCTGCCCTCGGTGGGACTCGTGGATCCATGGGGCATGCCCTGGCCACAGGCAGACACAGAGAGTTCTTCAAGCACTTGACCAGCTTTGGGTCAGAACTCAGGACTGCCCAAGGCCATGGGGACTCGGACCCCTCAGGCTTCCTCATGGTCGTGGTGGGGCTCGTGTTGTCTCTGCTCCCGGGGGCGTTCTGGCAATGTTGTGAGTCAGAGCAGAGGGGCGCCTCCCCACCGTCCCAGGATCCTGCCCAGAGACAGCGGTTGGGCATCCGGCTGTTCTCAGGAACACCACGGACAGAGCCGGTCAGGGGAGGGCCCATGGGTGCTGCTCCTCTGCAGCGGGGTCCGAAGCCACCTGCCGGCCGGTGTCCCTCCACCAAGGTCGGCCTGCTCCTCGTTCCTGGGAGCAGGGGCCATCTCTCCCCAACCCCACACCTGCATGGGGCACACTGGGGCTCCCGCGCGGTCCCTTACTTCGGTGCAGCCTGAGGTCGGTGTAGGCCATTGCTGTGAGGGCGCGCTCTCCGTCCAGCATGTAGGCGTCCCAGCTGCAGGGTAAGCACGAAGGGGGTCTGCGGGGAGAGCGGGTGTGGGAGGAGCTGCCTCAGGGTGGCCCTAGGGGGGCTCCACAGGGTGAAGGCCTCCCCTCTGCCTAGCCCGTGACGCCCCCCAGACTGGGTCGGATGTGCCCCCGCAGCCGGCTGAGCGGGTGGCCCCGCGGAGCACCAGGCCCATCACACCCAGCGCACTTCCTGCTACACGTGGGAGATGCCACCGCCCGGGCTTCGTCAGGCCGTGGGCTGCCAGAGGCACCAGCGGGAAAGGCGGCAGCCAGACAGGAGGCTCAAGGCCCCTTGGGTATGGAGCATGGTCGGCCAACGCTGGGGCCAGTGGCCATGGCTACAGACGCCCTGAGAGGCAGTGCCCTTTGCCGGTGGGGAGGCGGGCTGGCTGGGGTCCGGGCCTGTGCCTCTGCTGCGGCCGCCCAGCAGGGAGGGAGTCCTGCGTTCCAGGTCCCGCCCAGGCGCCCTGCAGGCCCCCTACCGTGCATGGCGTGGGTCTCCAAGCTCATCAGCTGTGCCAGGGCCCAGAAGGCGTCCTCCTCACCCAGGAACATGACCAGGATTGCCACGATGTCACTCATCCCCTGACAGTAGCCCACCTCCTGCAAGAGCCAGACCCCATGGAATGGGGCCGCCTCGCTGGGGGGAGGTCAGGACAAGGGGAACCGCCCTCCCCTCCCAGGTCCCGGTCCTCCCACAGGCTCTTCAGGACCCAGCCCCGAGCATTAGCACCAGAGCGGTGCAGGCCAGAGCCCCCCGGCACCCAGCCCTCGGGGACTCAGGGGCCGTCCCTCCCCTGCACTGAGTTCTGCATCCCAGCCTGACCTCAGACCTAGGGTCCAGGTCCCCTCCCTAGTGTCGCTGGGACCATGGGAACTGGAGTCCCAACTAGAAGTCCTGCTTGGCCAGGCATCGTGGAGACACAGGGCACCCGCAGGGCAGGAGGGCTGGCGGCAGGGACACTCAGGGGGTCGTCGACTGAATACACCCGGAGGACATGGAACAGGACTCGCTGCCTGGGGACGGGGAGAGCAGGGTGGGTGGCTCTTGTCTGACCAAGCCACATGGGAGCCCCCCGAGGAGCAGAGTGCAGCCCCAGGGGACCCGCGGTCTTCAGCAAAGCTCGGGGCGGGACATGTGCGGCGGGGGATGCGGGTGGTGAGCACGGTTCCCGGGGCGGGGCCGGGTGGCATTTGGGAGTTCATGGTCCTGGCTATCTTTACACACTGTGTCCACTGTGGAAAATACAATGCCAGTCCACGCAGAAACACACCCTGCAGGCTGTCCCCTTGAGCGTGTGCCCCTAGTTCATCCACGTGTGTCCTCGCTCTGCCCAGTCTGGGCTGCCTGGTCCCCAGCTCCCAGTAGTGCCCCCCACCCACGACGCACCCCCTGCCACGTTCCCCTCGTACCTGTTCCATGCCAACCTTATGGGTTCCACTCACATGGCTGTCCCCAGAGGCCCTGGCCAAGCGCCTTCCCAATCGCTACAGACCCGGGAAGGAAGGTAGTGACCCCTGGGACCTGCCGCCCATGTTCACCATGCAGCCGGACCATGTTTGCTGCCAATCCTCCCCTCTCCTTAGTGACCCCGCGTCTCCCGCTCAGAAGCCCCCTGGTCGCGCTGATCCCCCAAGTAGCCCCGGGTTCCCAGAGCCCCGCTTGTCCCCCAGCCTCATCTGACGACATAGGGGTCCCCCAACATGACGTGGTTCCAAAAGGTCCGGTTCACACCCAGGCCGATTTGCTTGATGTCCTTGGAGAAGAGCTGGGCCCGTTCCTTCATTTTCTGGGGGCAGAAACGGGAGAGGAGCCAGCATCAGCACACGGAGCCCCAACGGCCACCAACTGCCCCCGAGGCAGGGAGCGTCCCGAGCCGCCCCTCGACGTGTCCTGCGGACACCTCTTCCTTCCCTGGTCTCTGAGGCAGAGATCCGCACAGGTGTCCACAGTGCCTGGGACACCTTTGTCAGGTATCATGCTCGGCAGCCCTGGATGACCAGGACACTCCCGAGGGTCAGCCCGCGGGTCTTCCCCTCCTCCGCACCGAGCCCTGTCCTTCTGGGCCCCGCTCTCGCCTCTCCCCACGGGGTGCCCTCGCTCCTGCCCAGTCCTCCTCCAAGGGCCACGCCTCCGCTGAGGGCGCAGGGACTTCTCTCATAGAGCCCCTGTTGGGTGGACTTCACCTTCTCAATATGGAGCAGGAGGACCCACACCTGACCCCTCACCTGGCGAGGGTCCCCTTGATACACGTGCGGACGCATCTGCAGGAGAGAAGGCCGTGCTGCGACCCAGAACCAGCGCCACCACACTGAGCCCGGGGATCGCGAGGCATCTGGAAGCTTCTGGTCTTGGTTCTCGGGCCGTCCCCCGAGAGGCTGGGTCTCCTTCTAGCTGGGCACCTTATGCCACAAAGAGGAGGGGACTGGTGCCCTGACCCGTTGCTCCCTCCGCTGCCCGCTTGGGCCTGGAGAGGCTGGGGCTCTGACAGCAGACCTTCCCCAGACAGGGGCACTTCCGTGGGGTCGGGGTCCGGGAGAGGCAAGGCTTTACCCCTACGCCAATGGGGCAGATGCCGTTTGTGGGCACAAGGCACCCACCATCTCGCTGAGCCCGTAGTGGTCCCAGTGGCATAGCATCTTCACCCACTTGTCGGCCCTGCGGGTCTCCTGGCGATGTTGCTGGAACAGGAGAAGGGGGTCAGCAGATAAGCCGCACGGAGTGGGAGACTGGCCCAAGGGCAGTGTCCAGGTGCCCCGCGGATTGGGGCCGTCGTGGGAACAGACTGAGAAGAGCCTAGGAGGTACAGGGCCACTCCCGCTGACCGCGTCTCCGGGGCTCAGGTACGTTCCCGGCCTTGTGAGGATTCCTGGGACAGGGGCTTAGGTGACAGAGACTCGGGGACAGCTTTGGGGACTGGATCTGCTATCCCTTGGCCTCATGCCCACCCACCGTGTCCTGCCCATGCCCTAGGACAGGATCGTACCTTGGCCTCGTGGCTGCTGAGACCCGGCAGTTCCTTCTCCCTGGAAGGCAAGGGAAACAGAGCCCTGAGGACCAGGCCCCGGCCCCACAGCCCCCAAGACCGGGGAAGGGAGGCCTGACGCCGGGGAGGGCCGGGGCTGCCAGCTGCCTATGGCTCAGGCGGGGGCAGCAGCATTCTGCCTGGGGGTGAGAAGCTGGTTGCTCCCCAGTGGGCTGGGCTGGGGTCCCTCAGCTGTCATCCAGGAGGGACCTGCTCCTAAAGCGGGATGGGCCACTCCTAGACCTGTCAGTGCCAGCTGGGTGGCCCCTGTGACCATCAGTCTCAGGACACCATGGGCTCATGGGGCCTGCCTGCCCAGTGTCTAGCCTGCCTCTCCCTCGCTGTGTCCATCACCCTGCTGTGCCCTGACTCCACCCCTCTTGCTGGTCACATCTGCCGCTCTGGCCCCTTGTCTTGTCAGAGCCACGAGCACGACCCCGCCCTCCCACCGATCTCCGTGGCCACAGGTCACTGGGCGGCGAGCAGTGGCTGGAGACATGGGAGCAGCGCTGTGACCACACACGGAGTCTCCAGCCACGGTGAGGTCTCGCGGGGCCCCTCGGCCTAACAGCCTCCTACCCTCGTAGCAAGCCCACTGCGCGGTCCCCTTCCCTGTTCCCCGCTCCAGGACAGCCTCCTGTCCCTCTTCCTACCGCTTGCCCAGGTCAGTCGGCCCCGCCCTCTGCTGCCCATCACCCCTCCCTGACCTTGCCATGTCCCTGGCCTCAACCTACCAACCCCCAAATCATTCGGAATCTATGGTGGGTTTGACTGGGGGTCTCACCTAGGGTACCCCTTGGCCCTCGCCCCAGACCAGACCACTCTCCCACAGAAAGGACGCCACCGTCCCAGAGCCCCTCACCCTCTGCAGTCCCAGCTGAACTGACTGGACGCACAGACAGAATGCAGGAGGCAGGCCCCGGGCCTCCCCAACGCAGGCCTGGAGGCCGCTCGTTGGGGGGCCCAGAGGCCTGGCCCAAGGCCCTGCTCCATTCCTGCCATGATCTCGGTCTGCCGCCCGGGGCGCTCAGCTCCAGCCAGAGCAGATCTGGCCCTCAGAGGGCTCCAGGGGACGAGGCCCTGAGCTGGGGACAGGGGTCCTGCCACCAGAGAGATAAGTTCCTGTCAATGCATTCCACCCCTGAGCCGGACGGAGGAGGGCCCCCGGGACTCACGGCAGGAAGCCGTGATGGTCCGTGAGCCTGCACAGCGAGAGGTCAGCACCTTCCCTGGTGTCCCCTGGAGACCCCGCTGGGCGTGCCTGAAACAGAGAGGGTCCGTGGTGGGGGTCCCGTCCGAGCCAGGGGCATGGGGAAAGGAGGGAGCAGAATGGCTCCTCTCGCCCCTGCACCCTCAGGGAACCCAGGACCCTCGGAAAAGGGCCCAGCATGAGAGGCAGGCCCTGTCGGCTCTGGGAGCAGCCTGACAGCAGCGCCTGGGTCTACCAGACATGCCCCTCACCTGGCATCCCCCACTCCTAGAGGCAACCACACCCCCTTGGTCTCCTCTGCGGGACTGCGGCTCTGATCCCTGCCTGGGGCATTTGTGCTCTCGCTACTGAAGACTCCCTTTGGGCCAGACCTGCTCCTACGGGCCCATGACCCCACCTGGATCCCCCGAGCTTCTGCTGTGTGCGATCCCAGCTTGGGCCTCCCGAACTCCTGCCGCCTATGATCCCCGCCTGGACCTCATCAACAACTGACCCCTAGGATCCCCGATGGACCCTCAGCTGCTTCCCGTATCTGGGACGCTCCCCCGCATCACACTTGTTCCCGTGCACTCTGGTCCTTATCTGGGCTGAACGGGCCCATCCTTGGCTCTGGGCCCCACCCCTGCAATGAGGGCCCGTCGAGTCGATGGGCCCCCTCTGTGGCTCACCTGGGTGTAACTGGCTAGGATATGGGCCCGTTCCGAGGCCATCAGGGTCTCCAGGTCCTGGTTCATGGTGCTGCCAACCAAAAACATCCCGAGGGGACCCTGCATGAGAACCTCCAGGGAACCGAGGCGTGTGCTCCCAGCGGGCAGATCCCCAGTCTGTCTGAGCCCAGAGTGGAGAGAACCCTGGCCTCCAAGGGCCACACTGGGCTACTGGATCCCACGCGGGCACTGCCTCCCCAGGGCACTCCTTCCTTGAGACTCCCTTGCTGCCGTCCCCGGCCCGCGGCCACACTGAGAGCACCGGTCCCTTCAGCCCATTCCCAGGAGCACCCGGCAGTCCAGCAAGCTCTGGGGAACCGCTGACCTGATGCTTGGGGTGGCGTCCCCGAGCCCGAGGCGGGCAGGGGGAGCCTGGGTGGAAGGCCCGGCCAGCGAGGGACACAAGCCTCCTTGTCCTGCCCACCGTGCACTGAGGAGTTTCCACAGTGAAAGCCCATTTCCCTTGTCAGACTGTGCTCGTCCGTGGATATCCTTCCACTCCACCTGGGCGGCTGTCCTCTCGGTTCCAGGCGACCGGGTGTTCCTGATGGAGCCGTGCTTCGTGGCTCTCCGATCATCGATGGTGTGGCGGGGTCATTGGGTGTCTAGCCATTGTCTCCTCAGGGTGCTCCTGGTGCGCCCGGTTTCTGCTGCTCCGGGAACGCTCTGGCAGTCTCGCTCCGCGTGCACCCCCATGCCCAGGGGCTTCTTGCTGTGGTACGCAGGGATCCCTGGACAGGAGGGTGTCCGCCCAGCCTGGACATCCCGTCCGCTCTGCCAGATGCTTCCAACTCAACGTCTCCCCTCACATTCCTCCTGTCACTAGGGTACCTCCGTGTTCATCTGCAGGTGCGCCCCAGTTCTGGATTATGCTTTCGTGTCCTCTCTTGCCATCGACTCTTTGCCCAAGTACGAGTTACTCCATTTTCCCAATGTTGTTTGTTTCTTTGTTTCTCTGGATAATCTCTCCACCCAGATCTGGCATCCGACACTGAGTTCGAGAGTCCCAGGCTCCACTGCCCGAGCCAGTCAGACACCCCAGTAGCGTTGTCAGTTTTGTATTTTTTGTACAGATCCTAGGATCTCTTCTGAGTTTGTCTTTGCTATTAAGACGAAGATTCTTTTTTTTTTTTTTAACATAAAAATGTCCTTTTGTGGGGCGCCCGGGTGGCTCAGTGGGTTAAGCCTCTGCCTTCGGCTCAGGTCATGATCTCAGGGTCCTGGGATCGAGTCCCACATCGGGCTCTCTCTCAGCGGGGAGCCTGCTTCCTTCTCTCTCTCTCTGCCTGCCTCTCTGCCTCCTTGTGATCTCTGTCTGTCAAATAAATGAATAAAATCTTTTAAAAACATAACATAAAATGTCCTTTTGTTTCAATGCTATTTGTTGAGAAAATCTATCGTTTCTCTATGGAATTTCCTTTCTATCTTTGCAAAAACGTCCGTTACACTTTTTGGTCAGGCTCTGTTCGTGGCTGTGCGTTCTGCTGCGTCCATCTGCGTGTCTGTCCTTCACCACCACCGCACTGGCTCCATGGCTACAACTTCAGAGTCAGTGTGGGAAGAAGGTACTGTGTGATGCTCACACCTTCCTTCCACTTTCTCTACACCCTTTCAGTTCTTCCCGCTTTTCTGTCGTTGTGTGCGGGCTCAAGAAGCCGCTTGTCTACGTCTACAGAGAGTCTTGCTGGCACTTCGCCTGAGCTGCAGGTGAGCCGTCCCCCATTGGAACAGAAGCGATGTGTTCACCGCATCGAATCTGTCGATCCCTGAACGTGGTATGTCTCCCTATCCCCTTCGGTCTTGCAACAGGTCTTTTTTCAAAATTGTGTAGTTTCCGCATGCGGATCGAGTGCGTGTCTACTGTACGTGTATACCTGACTGTTTGATCTTTTTTGGAGCATCTGATATAGATAATATTTTTACAATTTCTGCTTTCTAAATGTGGATTTTCTGTTGCAGTCTTGCACCCTGAAACCTCACCAGACTTACATATATACGTCCTAGAAGGTTTTCTCGTAGATTCTCTGGAATTTTCGAATCATGTCACCTGAGAGTACAGTTTTCTTACTATCGTTTTCATGTGGGGACTTTTCTTTTTCTTAACAAATAGCACTGTTATAGCATAACAAATAGCTTTTCTCAACAAATAGCATTGAAACATTAATTTTTCAGTGTTCCAAGATTCATGGTTTATGCATCACACCCAGTGCTCCATGCAATACGTGCCCTCCTTAATACCCACCGCCAGGCTCAGCCAACCCTCCACCCCGCTCCCCTCCAACGTTGATTTCAATGGCAATGTGATGATGAAGACGGTAAAAAAAAGAGAGAGAGCTATCTGTCACTCGTCACACATAAAACTTACATTTGAATTATCCAGTGTAAATTATCCCATGCAGTCTGCTAAGATCTGTTGGTATTTTTCAGACTCGTTTAGGTATAATTGACAAAAATTGTATCCGTTTAAGTTGCACGACTTCCTTTAAGATACTTACACTTTTAAATAATGACCACAATCAAACTAATCAGTATATCTTCCCACTCACTTAGCAATGCGTTGTTGTTATTACGATTGTTATCATTATTATTTTTGGCTTGTGAGAATACTACCAACTGGTAAGATCTACAGGGACAGAAAATTTCAAATACACAATGTTCTTAACGTGTTTAAATGGCTGTACAATGTTCTTAACTATGTAAAATGGCTATATTGTGCCTAACACGTGGGTACAACACGGACCCACATGTTCCCATTTCTCCCTCACTTTAGGCATGAACGACTGCCATTCTCATCTCTGGCTCCTTTCACTTAGCTTAGTTCCTCCAGGTGGATCCGTGTCGCTACTGTTCTGTTCTATATACACATGTTTTTCGAGTCACATATATTTGTTATATATCGTCAATGGACATATAAGATTAATTTCGTATTTTCTCTGTTAGGAGGCACACTGCAATGCTGATTGCATGTGGGTACTTTTTTAAATTTTTCATTGGAGTGGCTGGACTTCCAGTATGAAGCTGAATGAGACGAGTGACCATAGATTTTGCTCTTATTCCTGCTTTCAGGGAGAACATCTAGTGCTTCCGCATTACACCTGATGGAAGTTCTGGATGATTTTGGAGATGTCCCCTACGGGTTGAGGAAGTTCCCCTCTATGCGGATTTCCCTGGATGTTTTCATCACGAATGAGGTTGGGTTTTATCTAAATGTTCTTTCTGTATCAAGGGATACGACGTGGGATCTTTTTCTTTAGATCATTAGCACGGCACGTTGGAATGATACATGTGCACCTGCTGAACCAATCTTGCACTTTCAGGAGAATTGGCACTTGGTTGTACTGCCTTATTCTTATATATTTTAGCATTTGAACCCATTATATATTGATTGAGGGTTCTCATGGGGTTCCTGGGGATATTGGTCTGTAGCTGGCCCTTATTTTCCTTCTCTCTTCTTTCTTTCTTCTTCTTCTCTCTCTCTTTTTCTTTATGTCTTCCTCTCTCCCTCTTCCTTCCTTCCTTCCTCCCTCCCTCCCGCCCTTCCTCTCTCCTTTTCTTTCTTCTTCTTGCTTGCCTTCCCCCTTTCCTTTGATCCCTTCCTCCCTCTATCCCTTCATCCGTCCCTCTCTCCCACCCTCTCCATCCTTCCTCCCTTCTCTTTCTCTCCGACTCTCTCTCCCACCCTCTTTTCTTCCTTTTTTTCTCTCCTTTGTACTATTAGTTGTGGGTATCTAGAGAATGCTGTCCTCGTAGGTTGGGACATAGTCCCTCCTATCCCATTTTTCCTGGAAGAGACTGCATATCGTTGGTGCTCTTACTTCTTTTAAGTGTCTGGTAGAATTTGCCATCAAAACCGTCTGGGCGTCGGGATTTCTCAGTAGGGCAAGTACAGATTCAATTTTGAATCATTGTTCTACGGCTCTGATACCATGCTTTAAAGATGTCATTTGGTCTTCATCCAGGTTTCTGGTTCACACCTCCCAAAACCCTTGCAATTTCTAGAGCATAATGTGTATCTTTTGTTTGAAGCATTGGTCTCTTGACCTCGGTTCCTGAAATTCCTTCAGAGCCATGGAGGTGATGTGAATGTCTTGCTATACATAACCAGTCACCCTCCACCACAGCTGGGTTTACGATCTTGAGGGGAATGTTGGGAAGGCCACGTGTCATGAGAGGGTTGGAGGCTCCATAAAAACTCCAAAGGGGGGTGGTCAGAGGGCTTCCAAGTTGGTGAACCCTATTCCAGGCGCCCGGGCCCCAAACTCCTGAAGGGACCAGAGACCATTTCAACCTCACCCTATGTATCTCTGTACCTGGCCACTCATTCAGTTCCTTAGCATCCTTTGTATGAAACCCCTAATCTACTAGTCAGCTGGTCTCCCAAGTTCTCTGAGCCGCTCTAGCAAATGAATGGACCTGGAGGAGGGGATTGTGGGGATCTCCAATTCTTAGCTGGTCAGTCAGAAGCACCGGAGACAACCAGATTGTGTCTAAACTGGAGGCTGTCTTATGGGCCTGAGTCCTTCAGCTGTGGTGCTCTCTTAAGGCAGGTACAGTCAGAATGGAGTTCATTTGCTGGGATACCTGGTCAGTGTCTGTGAGTACTGAGCTCCTTCCTTGGTGATATAGAAACACACACACACACACACACACACTGAAACACGCTAAGGACTGTTCTAGTTATCTCTTGCCTCTTGAGGGTGATTGCAAGTGTGTGGTTTTGAAGAATTGTTCCATGTCATTGGCGTTGTCCGATTTATGTGTGTAGACCTGTTTGTCATTTCCCTTCTTCCTCTTTCCATGTTTTCATGCATTGCAGTGATATCTTTCTTTGCTAATATCGGTGAATCGTGTGTTCCTTTTTTTTATTCTTTCTGTCTTGCTAGCCGTTTATCAATGTGCTGATAAGAAGCAACTTCTGGAAGGATAAAAACAGTGTACCATTTCTCCATGGTTCACTACCTGCAGAAGAGACCTTTGTTCTCTTAAGGATGCATACTTACGTGACTGATGATCTTTGGAAATAATGGACCTTATAGACTTAATTTCTCAGTTTCCCATCCATTTCTATTTTTTGGAACAGCTTCAGGAGGATAAGGGTCAATTCTTTCAGGTGGGGTAGAATTCTTCTGGGAAGCCATCCAGTGCTGTACTCTTGTTCGCTGGGAGAGTTTTGATCACTAGTTTCAATTTTTCATTTTTGGGGTTATGGATCTATTCAGGCTTTCTCTTTCTTTCTTGGTTTCAGTTTTGGTCGTTTCTATGTTTCAAGGGATGCCTCCATTTCTTCCAGATTGCCTAATTGGTTGGCCTATTGTTGCTCAGAATATGTTCTCAGAATTGTTGGTATTTTTCCGACGTCGGTTGTGATCTCTACTCTTTCATTCATGATTGTATCCCTTTGGGTCCTTTTCTTTTCTTTTGGATATGTCTGGCTAGGGTTTCATCCAGTTTATGCATTCTTTCAAAGATGCATCTCTTGGTTTTGTGGATCTGTTGTACTGTGCTTTTGGTTTCGGCTTATTGATGTTTGCTCTAACCTTTATTAACTCTCTACCCTGCTGGATTTCAGCTTTAGTGGCTGTTCTTTCTCCAGCTCCTTTAGGTGGAAGGTGAGGATGTGTATTGGAGACTTTTCTTGTTTCTCCAGAAAGGCTTGAATTGCTCCGTGCTTCCTCTGTGGACTGCGCTTGCTGCATCCCAAGGGTTTTAATATGAATTTCGTTCCATGGGATTACCTGCAAAGTCACTGGTTTTTGTACAGTCTCTATTTCCTTTTGGGTCTTTGTTTCTTTTCGGGTCTCTCTTCCCTAGGTGATCCCATTTACTATTTCTGGCAGGGTTGGTTTTCTGATCACAATTTCTTTCATTTGCTCTTTGTCCCGAAAGCTCCTTATGCTTCTTTCCATTCTAAATGTCGGCCATGCTGGGTAAAGGATTCTCGCCTGCCTAGTTTTCTCATTTATCCTCTGTATATACCATGCCAGTCTTTTGAGCCTGCCAGGTTTCCATGAACAAGTCCACTGCCAGCCTTATGTTTCTACCCTTGTAGGTTAAGGACCTCTTATCCTGGGTTGCCTTCGGGATTTTCTCTTTGCTCCGAAATTGACAAGCTCTACGATGCTATGTCCAGGTGTTCCCCTCTTCTTATTGATCTTGAGGTGGACTCTCCATGCGCCGTGGACTCCAATGCCTATTTTTTCCCCAGATCAGGGAAGTTTTCAGCTATAATTTGCTTAACTATCCCTTCTGCTCCCCTCCCACTTTCTTCTTCCTCTAGGATCCTACTTCTTCTAATATTGTTTTGCTCTGTGGTATCCCTTAGGTCTCAAACTCTCCCCTCCTGACCCAAGTGCTGTTTCTCTCTCTTTTTCTTAGTGGCTTTGTTCTTCTTCGTTTTGTTTTCTGGAGCACTGACTCCCTCTACTTCCTCATTTACCCTGCCAGTTAGAGCCTGCATTTTTGTTCCATCTCAGAAATAGTCTTTGGGATTGTGACCGGATCAGATTTTAGTCATTTTATTTCTCCAGAAAGGGATTCTCTAGTGTCCTCTATTTTTTTTCAAGCCCAGCTAGTATCTTTATAATCAGTATTCTGAATTCTAGTGCTGGCATCACACTTATATCCATATTGATTGAGTCTCTGGCAGTAAGTACCATGCTATCATCTAAAAATCCTAACAACAGTAATTCGCAAGCGTGGCTGCCTCATAGGAAAATAAGTCAGAAAACAGATCTTGAGGACTCTGCTCTTGCTGCCAACACCCTCCCCATGGACGCGCACCACACAGGGACCCACGCGGCTTGCTCTCCCGTGGTGCTGGGCTCTCACAACAGCCTCGACGATGTGACCGTGAGCTCACTGTGCCCGTGCTCTCAGGGGGAGGTGCAGTCCTGCTGGATGTTCAACTGCTCATCTCTCACCCCCTGTGCCTGCAGCAAGTATTTCTCATGCCGTGCGCCTTGGCTTTCCAACCCTTCATGGTATTTTTGGATCAACAGATGTGCTTGATATCACCACAGTCAAGTCTGGTCATCTCTTCCTTGAAGTTTATTGATTCTCCATCTTATTTAAGGAAGATGTTTTCCTATAGGAAGGAGGTGAAAACCTTTCCTCACATCGTCTTCCAACGTCCTGAGCCTTGCACTTTACTGTGTAGACACTACGTGTGCTGTTTTCCGAGTATGATAGAAAATATGCATCTATGTTCCTCATTTTCTGCTTAGAGAGTTAGTGCTCACAGCAGCATTTAACTGAAAGACCCATTTATTTCCATTTTCCTGCAGCACTGACGCTCAGAAATTGGCAAACTCTTCTGACTATTTTAAAGGTGCTCTTGATAGACTTTGGGTTAAAAAAAATTTGTTGCGCCTTTGCACTATAATATATTCTTGGGGCACCCCACTGGCTCAGTCAGTGGAGTATGTGGCTCTTGATCTCAGGATTATGAGCTCAAGCCCTATGTTGGGTGTGGAGATTACTCAAATAAAATTTAAAAACTTTAAAAATTATTGTTGAACTTCACTGTTTGGTTTTTCAGTTTATTTATTCGGCATTTGGTTGGACGAAGGACACAGTATTGTCATTGGACAGCATTCCAATCCCTCCGTACTTTCCTCTCTTCTTAGGGCTTTCTACATCTTGCTTCAGGGCCCACTCTCTCCCCAGTGTCCTCATTGTATTGTCCCATACTGCCTTCTCAAAGCTGTATGGCTTTGCAAGTCACATGGAGACATACAATCTTCTTCAAACTGAATTTCATGCGTGGCGGAGACAAAAGCCGCATTCCTTTTTTAAAGATTTATTGTTTATTGCTTGAAGGAAAGAGAGCACAGCAGGGAGGGGCTGAATGAGGGAGGGAGAGAGGATCCCAAGCACACTCCCTCCTGAACACAGAGCCCTACTCAGGGCTCAATCCTAGGACCGTGGGATCATGACCTGAGTGGGCAAAAGTCCACCACAGCATGATTCCCCCTTAAGCACACCAAGACCTACAGCTTCTCAGGACCCGCCCTCTCCCCAGATTGAGCCAACCGGAACCCCACTGCGTTGGCTGTAGAACCACGTGGGGTGGGGAAGGGAGAATCCGTGGGCCTCCGTAGAGGATCCTGACTTCCCATCCCTGACGAGCTTGTGTGCTCTGCCATGAGCCGAGCTTTCTGTGGGTCCCGCGGCAATGTTTTGTACGTTGCGTGTCCAGGTCCTTCATGTCTTCCAGTAGGTTTGTTCTGAAGTACTGGATGATTTTAGAATTCACTCCTTCATATTATAAATAACATTCCTTCTAAACTTCACACTGTGGCTCTCTATGGAGAATACCAGGGACCTGGCTCCATCCACACGTTAACAGTAATAGATCCTTTACAGAGGTTCAGGGCTTTTGTATGTATGGTTGGGATTTCTGCACGTCACGGGATTGCTTCTCCCTTTGCAATCGTTCCACCCCTCTTGTTCTTGCCTGTACTTGTCAGCCTTTCTAATCAATGCGGAATGCGGCATCCTTGTGTTGATGATAAACTGAAGGAGAAAGGGTTTTGATTAGCCATGTCGGCTATGGGTTTTTGGATCTGATGAGGAAAGGCCCATTCGATTTCAAGTTTGCTGAGGGTTTTGATCATCAACTGATATTGAAGTTTATCGAATTTTATCACCTGTTGAGATGATCCTATGACTTTTGTCCTTTATTCTACTCATGTCTTAAATCATCTGATCAATATTTTGGGGACATCTTTATTGAGATAGCATTTACCATACTGTATAATTCACCCAGCGGGAGGGTACAATTCAGGGGTTCTTGGTACAGTGCCAGACTTATGTGACAGAGACCACCATCCGTGGAGCACCCCAAAGCTGACACCCCAAAAGCTCGGTCTCTCCCTGCCCTCAGTCGCAAGCATCCACGAATCTATTCTCTGTCCCTGTAGATCTGCCTGTTTGGGACATTTCCCAGAAAGGCGATCACACAACACATGGCGTTCTGAGCCCAGCTTCCTTCATGGACAAGAACATTTCAAGGTGTGTCCATGCTGTAGCGGGGTTCAGAATCCCTCTCTCTTTGTGGCGCATTGATACTTCACCGGGTGATTAACCATGTTCTGTTTATCCATCACCCGCTGATGGCCATTTGGGTTGTTTCCATCTTGTGGCAGTTGTGAATGGTGAGGCTAGGAGACTTCCCCTCTGTGATTCTGTGTGGAGAGTTGTTTTGAATCACCTCAGGTGGGTCTGCAGGCTGCAAATTGCTGGGCCGCAGGGAGACTCCATGTCTCACCTGTTGCGGATCTGCTGGACTTCAAAAGCAGGATGTTAACGTAGCTCACACCACGCTCTCATGGTCAGATCCCACAGACATTATGCTAACGGTCCCAACCACACGCGTTCCATCCAAGGGTCTGGTTCAGACTTGGCATGGATTTCAGTGATTATGTTCCTTTCATCTTCTTGGCTCTGGAAGAGCTTCTCAGTCTTCCTTCAGCTTCCATGACCTTGATGTTTTGGTGGTGATAGGGAAGTTATCCTGTGAAATGTCCTCCGGGTTGTGTTGTGTGGAGTTTGCCCACAGCCACATTTGGCTTTTGCATCTTTGGCAGGCACCGTGCAGAAGTGAGGAACGGTTCTTCTCCTGCCTCCTGTTGGGGGTGTCCATTTGGTTTGTCTGTGATGAATGGTGCTCGCCCCAATGGCTGGATCAAAGTGGTGTCTGCCAGGCCCTCAGCATCAAGATACTGTTTTACCCTTCGTAATGAATAAGTACTTTGCTGGGGACCATTTTGAGACCCATTATCTTCTCATTCACGTTCATCGAGTCAGTCATTTGTTTATGTCCGTGTGTCAGAATGTACTCACATTTTCCCATTTTTGCTCTGAGAGTTATCAATTCTGTTCCTAGGATTCCTTATTTTCACTCTTGGCTTGTTCCTGATTTGGCCAGTAGGAACCCCTGTGAGCTGGCTCCTGGGTCCGTTTAACACGTCTTCAAATTCGGTAAGTCCTTTCTTACTTTCTGGTACAGCCAGCTTGTCCAGAACCCTTATGGGCTCTCGCCCTGGCATGAGGCATTTCTCTGAGGATGACCCGGCTTTCATTTCACGGACAATGGTATTTAGAAGCCAAGACCTGGGTCCTGGGTGTGCTTAAAAACTTCTGGAATTCTCCCCACTCCCTTCCAGTACATCATCCACACCTTCTCGGTGAACATAGTATATATACGTGTGAGTGTGTGTGTGTGTGTGTGTGTGTGTACATAAAGGGTGTGTATGTATATAGGGTACACACACAAAGAGACACACATTTACTCTGATTTCTGTATCTTTTTATATCTTTTATATGTCTACTGTTCTTTCTGTATATAGAAATCCAAAATTATAATTTATGCTGATACTAAGAATTCTAACAAAATAGAGTTCATTCCAGTATCCCGTCGTCCATATTTGAAACTCCCTTCTCCAACGAGAGAAGCCTGGAACCCATTATCCTCGAGATATCAGCTCGCTCGATGGATTCCTTTGCTCCTACTCTCTCTCCTGTGCCCACGCACCACGGCCTAGCTCAATTCCCCAAGCCAGCCTCTCCCTTCATGAGAGACCCTGGGCTCAGTTTCCCCTGCTCCACTGCCACCTGGGAGGGTCTCCTCCTCCACCTGATCTGGATTTGATGGGACTGCCTTGCCTACCCCCAGCCCTGTTTCAAGATGCCCCCGGGATTTGTTTGAAGCAGGTAGACTAAGGTGACAGACACGGAGACACACCATGTCTGAGAGGAGAGTTCACTACTCATGGCTCTGGAGAGAAGGAGCCATGCCACTCTGCTCCCCACAGGGCCCCACAGGGAAGCATGGGGTGAGTTTGGAGGCTCAGGGACTGAGAGGAGAGCATGGGCCAGGTATCCATTGCGGTTTTGTGGTAAGTATGCAATCCAAACAGGCTTAGGATTGGATAGTTTGAATAATTTCAGTGAGCTCTGGGTTCTATCTCTGGTGCCCAGTCGTCTGGTACCTAGCCCTGCCATGATGAGGCCAGGGGGAGAGTGTCCCAAACTACAGGAGCTTCATGAAAAGAGCCTATGAGAGACATAGGTGGCTTGCATCTCCACAGGGAGTTGCAGGCTACTTGTTTTCTGCTTCTAGGAACTGGATGACCCTGGCAGGGACAGACTGTCTCCAGGTGTGCAAGACCCTGAGATGTCAAAGCAGCATGAAATAGAGACAATAGAGGACATGACTAACACCTTCTTCCTCCGCCACCCTGAGCTCCAAACCCCATGCCTGGTCTCCCCTACCTGCACCGTGGCCCCTTCACCCGGCTCAGGGACGGAGGGGAGGAAGGGATCCCATGGTCTCAACCTGTCCAGGTGAGCTTGAGGAGCCTGCTGATCCCCTCCCGGATGGCCACACCCACAGTCTTAGTGGGTTGCATGGTTCTCGCTTGACCATCTCTCTTTGGAACCCTCCAAACCAGGGAACTGGGGCAGGGGACTACCCAAACTCGCCCAGCCCTCTCGCCTAAGTGCAGACACAGGTGTGAGAGCCAAGGTCTCTGCAGTTACACCAGGCAGTGAAGACAATTGCCAAGATGCAAAATGAGACATTCTTCTCACGACATGCCCTCTTTTTACGTTTAAAAAGATTTTATGTATTTCTTGGACAGAGAGAGAGAACAAGCAGGAGGAGTTGCAGAGGGAGAGGAAGAAGCAGGCTCCGCACTGAGCACGGAACACTGGGATCCTGACCCGAGCTGAAGGCAGACCCTCAACCCATTGCCCACCAAGGTGCCCCTCTAAATTCCCTCTGAAAAGCAAACAGAGATATCTTTGCAAAAATACATTCTACGTTCACATGGAACAGGTCGTGGGGCATCATGTCTCCACCCCGAGGGCACCCGACTGTCCCCTCCACCAAGAACCAGCAGCAGCATAAACTGAGCTTGTGGATGGGAAGGCAGACTCGGGACCTGCAGGTCTCCCCTTCCTACGTTGATGCCCTGCCCCCCAAGGTGACTGTATTTGGGGATGGCGTCCATAAGGCGGTGAGTAGAGTGAGACGTGACGCCCAGGCTGGGCCCTGATGCAGCAGAACCGGGGCCTTCCCTAAAGAGGGACGGACAGCAGGGACGTGCTCACAGGAGGAGGACGTCCCAGGTGCGGGCAGTCGGCAGTTTGCTGGAACGCTCTATTGAATGGGGTGGTCCCTGCCCGCTACGGCTACAGCCTCCCACCCCCACGGAGCAGAACTGAAATCAACAGATCCTGACCCACGATACATCACCAGCAAAACGTAATTATGATGACAATTGTATTAAGGGGACAGACGACAGGCAGAGCCTGAAAGGAGTGGGCGGGTGGCTGGGGTGCTCGGGGAGGTGTCTCTAAGGAGGGAAGGGGGAGCCCAGTGGAGTTTGCACCGGGCACTGCGGCGCAGGGGAGGGGCTGCAGGGTGGAGCGGGGCAGGGGTTTGCTGGGGCCCTGCTCTGGGCGGTGACGCCATCCCAAAGCTTGCAGGTGTCCCTGGAACCTGGGCAGGTGGACCGTGGCAGGGGTGAGGCCGGGGTATGGGGCTGTGCCGGACCCAGAGCATCGGTTGGGGAGCTGCAGGGACGGAGCCCAAGGAGGGTCACGGGGCTCCACTGACTTTCTGGCCACAGGGGAGAGGGGCTGGTGACTTGTTCCTAGCGGTCAGGATGCTGGGAGAGGGACACACCTGGGACAGCTCTGGGTGCTGGGCGAGGTGGACTGAGAGCCAAGGAACAGAGTTGGATGGAGAGCCCGAGTCTGGATCCCGGACAAGCTGGAAGAGGCTGGAGAACCCCAGCTTTGGCCTGGATTTCAGGTCCCCAAGCCACACACGGCTCCCTTCCGATGCTGCCGTGGATCTTTCCTGGCTGTCCAGGGAAGGGAGGTGGGGAAGGGGAGGCTGAGGGGAAGGGAGACATAGATGCAGGTCATCTGGGGCATGGGAGGGGATACACAGGGGCGAATGAGCCACCACCTCAGACAGAGGGTCCAGGACCCTTTTAGCTGTTCTCTTTCCCTTCCGATCTCCGGGGATTTTCCGGGGGGGCGGGGGACAGGGGTCATCAGGAGAGGAGGCAGCTGGGACTCAGCAGCCCATAGAGTGCACGCAGCTTTGGTGGGTCAGAAGAGCACCTGTGCCCGGCCGCAGGACCCGAGGGCCCCCTCCCCGCACCTCTCCATCTCACTCAGCAGGTCCCGCTGGAGGAGGATCCCCAGCGACCCCAGACCTCCCTCCTGCAGAGATGCAAAGCCAGGACATAGAGGACTGGGGCAGCCGCCCCGGCCTAATGGACAGGAGCAAGGGGACGTGGAAGGCCAGGCTCGGGGATCCTTGTTGTGGCAGGTGATTCGTGACCGGGAAGGGCAGGCGCCATAAGAAGACAGTGACAATCGCCGTGTGGCGTGTTGGGGCCAATTCCACCTGTTAAACCTGTAAAAAATTAAAACCTGTTAAACTCCTAGGGCCTGCTGGGCCTACTTAGCCGTAGTGACTCCGTGTTGCCGAGGTAGCCGTTTTGTTCTTCAATAAATGCCTCAGCAGTTACTGACGCCGGTTCCAGGTAACCGTTGCTAAAACACACAGGTAGGAGACATCCATCAGCCAAAGCCACATACGCTGAGGTCTGCGGTTGTGCCCTATCAAACTAGCCTGTAAGACCAAAGGGGGGTCGCTCTCTTCGGGGCGGCCCTGGCCGGTCCGTCGGACTTCTGATGCTTGCCATAGAATAAAGCTCTACCTCACGTTCGCTTTGTCTCAGCCTCGTTCCCCTGGCCGGTCCGTCTAACTTCCAACGCTTGGCATAGAATAAGGCTTTGCTTAACTTTCACTTTGTCTCAGTCTCGTTGCTTTGATAACGGACCCACATGGAGGACCAGGTGGGTCCCCGCAGGGGAACTCCGCGGCAGCGGCGGAAGGCCTGGGTCAGGCTGGACGCACACGTCCTGAGGCCCAGGAGCAGGTGGAAGGCCTCCCGTCCTTCCTGAAGCCAGTCCCACGGGGGGTCTGTCTCCGGGTCAGCGCAGACCTCAGTCCCGGCGTGCAGACAGAGGGCCGGGGCCCAGCTCAGCGTGCTCGGGGCCACCGAGGTGCCCTGTTGACGGCCGCGGCCCAGAAGGGGGCGTGGGCCACTGGGAAGCTCTGGGTGCTCATGGCCCCCGGGAGACAGGGGCCCGCCCTGTCGCAGAAGCCGGCTACCACCTCCAGCATGCGTGCCATGTCCCCGGGGGCCGCGGCTGCAGGGTATTGGCTTCCACACCTGCCCCCCCTTAGGGAATCCCGTCCTCCCTCTGCAGCCACGAGCACCCATGGGCTAGGTTTGTCTCGGGGTTTGCCCCTGAGTGGAGGGAGCTGGGAGGACATGCCCGATCCCAGAGAGAAGAGGGTGGCTGGAGGCCCCGCGCTCCCACGCCCAGACCCTTCTCCCCAACGCACCCTGCGCCCAGCACCTGGCCTGCTGCTCCCGGGAGGAGCCCTCCCAATGGGAGCGTGGGCACGGGAGCCACCCGGGGTTGGAACTGAAAGCGTCTCTGCCGAACCTGCCAGACTGGCCTGACGTCTGTGGCTCTTCGGAACCCACTTCCGAATAAAACGTACCCGCCGTCATCCTGTCAAAATCACCTCTGCCCTCTGCCTGTCGATGGCTTTGGGGAGACGTCCCCGGTGTGTGTGAAGATGGGCAATGGCCGTGAAGCGGGCTCCTGGGAGCTCGAGAAGGGGCTGCCTCAGGGAACTCCGGAAGGGCCAGCACCCCAAAATGACCCCGAATGCAAGCACACACATCACGAGTGTGGGTCTCAGGAGGGAGCCTTCTGTCTCTGCAGCGCGGGCAGGGACCCCGTGTGGTCACCTGCTCCAGGAACATGAGCCCCCGCCCATGGAGCTCACGCAGCAGAGACTCACGGTCCCCCTGTCCTGGAGGCTGAAAACCAGGTTGCAGGCGTGGGCAGGGCGGGTCCTCCGGAGGCCTGTCTCCTGCAGTGTGGACGGCCGTGCTCCCCCTGTGTCCTCCCGGGTCGTCCCTCTGAGGGCACACGCCCCTGGTGTCTCTTTGTCTTCTCGTAAGGACACCAGTCAGATTGCATCAGGACCCTACTGTATGAGCTCATGGAACCTTAGTACGTCTGGAAAGGTCCTTTTAAAGAAATTATTTTCTTTCAATTCGATTAATGACCATAGAACGTATTCCTCGTTTCAGAGGGAGACTTCAGTGGTCCGTCAGCCTTCCATGACACCCAGGTCACCTCCATCCCCACCCCGCCTCCCCTCCAGGATCCCTGTTTGTTCCCAGAGGTAGGAGTCTCTTACGGTTTGTGTCTCTCTTTGTTCTTATCTTATGTTGCGTTTCCCTCCCATTTACTAGGATCCTCTCTCTTGTCTCTGAAATTCCACCGAGAGGGAGAGTACGTGATCATGGTCTTACTCTGACTGATTGACCTCGCTGAGCCTCCTACTCTGTACTTCCATCCACACCGTCGCAAATTCCAAGAACTCATTATTTTTTTTTTTTAATTTTGATTTATTTTGGGACAGAGGGCAAGCAAGCATGAACTCGGGAAACGACAGAGGGAGAGGGAGAAGCGGGCAGCCCACTGAGCAGGGGTCCCGATGTGGGACTGGATCCCAGGACCCTGGGATCCTGACTCGACCCGAGAGGCAGACGCTTACCCAACTGAGCCACCCAGCTGGTGCTCGAAATCATTATTTTCATGGCTGAGTAATATTCCATTGTGTGTGTATATGTATCTCCCCCTCAGCTTCTTTATTGATTCCCCTCTCGGTGGACGTCTGGGCTCTTTCCATCGTTTGCACATTGTGGACACGGCTGCTGTAACTTTGGGGTGTGCGTGTCCCTTCCCAGCACCACGTTTCTGTCCTTTGGTGACTACCGAGCCATGCATGGGTGGCTTGAAGGGTAGCTCTGTCGTTCCTCTCCCTCTGAGGAGCTGCCATCCTGTCTTCCAGAGTGCCTGCCCCAGAGAACATCCCCACCAACGGAGCAGGAGGGTCCCCTTTCTCCGCATCCGCTCCAACATTTCTCGCTTCCTGACTTGTTCATTTAAGCCATCCTAACCAGGGAAAGCTGGTGTCTCACTGAAATTCTGATTTCTATTTCCCTGATGCTACGTGATGTTGACTATATTTTCATGTCTCTGCTGACCACTTGTATGTCTCCATTCAAGAAACTTCTGTTCATGTCTTTTGCCCATTTCATCAATGGATTTTTGGCGGGGGTGGGTGGTGAGGTTGATGGGTTCCTTATAGAATTTGGACACTAGTCCTTTATCTGCTAAAACATTTAGAAATATCTTCTCCCATTCAGGAGGCTGTCCTTGGCTTGATCAACTGTTTCCCTTGCTGGGCAAAAGCTTTTTGTCTTGACGAGTTCCCAAAAGTTCCTGTTTGCTTTTGTTTCCGTTGCCTTTGGAGACGCGTCTGTGACGAGCCGCCGAGGCTGATGTCCGAGCGGTCGCCGCCTGCGTGCTCCTCTGAGGTGTGGTTGGATTCCTGCATCCCAGGGAGGTCTTTGGGCCCTACCGAGTCCACTTGCGGCTGTGGTGCCAGAAAGCGGTCCAGGTTCCCTCTTCTGCATGGGGCTCTCCAATGTTCCCAACACCAGTTCCTGAAGAGACTGTGTTTCTCCATTGACTATTCTGGCCTGTTGGTTGACGATGACCAGACCATAGAGTTGAGGGTCCATTCCGGGGTTCTCTATTCCTTTCCAGCGAACTCGGTGTCTGTTTTGTGCCGGTCCATACTGTCTTGACGATGACGGCTGTGGACTAGGTCTGGAAGTCCAGAAGGATGCCAGCAGCTTCGGGATTCTTTGTCCACCTCCCTTTAGGTCTTCGGGGATTTTCCTCATTCCCGAGAAACGCTCGGTTTGCTTGTTCCGGCTCTGTGAAACAGTCCAAGGTATACTGAGAGGGATTCCATTGAGTGGGGAGAGTGCTCTGGGCAGTGTAGACATTTTAATGATATTGTTTCTTCCTATCCACGAGCACGGACTATTTTTCTCCTTCTCGGTGTCTTCCGCGATGTCTGTCACAAGTGTTCTGTCGTTTTCAGAAGAGCGATCCTTTACGTCCTTGCTTGGGTTGATTCCTCCGTAGCTTCTGGGTTTGGGTGTCATCGTAGGTGGGATCGATTCCTTCACTCCCCTTTCCTCTCAGTGTTAGCACAGAGAGAAGCGACTGACTTCTGTGCATTGGACGTCTACCCTACGACTGTCTCGATTCCCGGATGAGTTCTAGCCATCTTGGGGTGGAGACTTTTAGGTCGTCCAAAGAAAGTCTCCAAGAAGAGGATCTCATCCGTGAGGAGGACGAGTTTGACGTCTTCTTTTCCGATTCGGATGCTTGGAATTTCTTTGTGGTGTTTGACTGCTGAGGGTCGGACTTGTCGTGCTCTGCTGACAGCCGTGGTGAGGGGGGACATCCCAGCCGTGCTCCTGGCCTTAAGGGAAAAGCTCTCGGTTTCCCCCCATTGAGAGGGGTACTCGCTGTGGGGTCTCCTAGACAGCTTTTCGGACATTGAGGTATGTTCCCTCTCTCCCTCCACTGTGGAGAGTTTCTATCAAGAACAGAGGCTGTCCTTGGTCCCAGGCTCTCTGTGCATCTATTGAGATGCTAATACGGCTTGGGTCCTTTCTCTGGTGACCGGGGGCCATGGCTTTGGTGGATTTGCCAGAGGGAACGTGGGTGCGGGGTGGGCAGGAGACCTGAAGACTCTCGAGAGCTCTGAACTTCCAGTGCTAAGATCAAGAGGTCCCAGAAGCGCCAACCGTGAGTGTAGGGAATGCAGTCCCTCGTACCGCGACTGTCAGAACTTGGTACGGGGACAGAGGGGGAGCACACTTCTCTTGCAGAGCGCTGATGCATGGGAACAACCGTCGAATCACTGAGTGGCACTCCCGAAACGCGTGTACCGTGACAGGTCATGTTGGCAACAGCACGGTAGACATGAACGACTTCCTGTAGAGTCCTCGTGGGTCCACGGAAGGCAATAAGACAGCCGTTCCAAGGAGGCCGGCACCTCTGCAGCCATGAGAACGATTCCTCCCATGGTCTTCAATGTGTACTGAGAACCATTGATTTCTTAGTTATTTGAGAGAGAGACAGAGAGAGCTGAGGCGGAAGGAGGGCAGAGGGAGAGGGACCCTGACGCGGACTCGCAGCGGCATCCAGGACCCAACACGGGGTCCATCTGTCCACCCGTGAGATCATGACCTGAGCCAGCATCTAGAGGCGGACCGTCACCCGACCAAGCCCCCCAGGCACCCCTCCAATGTGCTCGAGGACACAACGCACGCTGGCAACCCATGGGTTGGGAGGACCTTCGTGACCCTGTCGACGAAGCAGAGGGTTGCCCCGAGGGCCGCCGCATAGGAGCTCAGGATGGTGGGAGGGTGCCAAGCCTCCCCTTCCCACCGTGCGTGGTACCAAGACCCTCCCGGGGAGTGAGAGCTGCAGGGTGAAGGGCTCAGTACAGACAGAACCCCGCTGACCCGCACGGATGACCCGGGACCCATTGTGGACGGAACGGTGGCGCCCAGGGTTCCGCCGCTGCCTGGCGCGCACTCTGCTCTGTGTCCGCAGGCAGCTAGAGACGCTCGCGCTCTCTGTTCCCGGCTCTGCCACACGTTCACTGACTCTCTCTCCCCTACGAACCCCGTGTAGACAGCAGGCGCGGCTCCCACAGCGACAGGTAACAGGTGAGTGTGAGCTGCGACCTTCGGGCCGCTGTGGGGCCTGCGGGCTCAGGGGGAGCGGTGCGGGCCTCCAGGGCTGTGGCCGAGACTCCCGGATCCCAAGCGCAGACCTTGAGCCGGCGCGGGCAGCCTTTCCACAGCCCCGTGGGGGACGGGCTGCCCCCGCTGCCGCCCGCGTCCCAGCCTCCTGGGCAGGGAACCCACACGCCCCTCCCCTCCAGGGACCAGCAAGTCCCTCCTGCTCTCCCCTCCGCCCCTCCTCCGGCAATTCCCACACCCCAGGCTCCCGGCTGGCGAGCCCATTCACACTCTTGCTGGCATGTGTTCAGGTGGGGGACATCCCGCTCACCGGCTTTTCCCTGTTGTCGCGTGAGCTTGTCACATCTCAGAGTCACCTTCGTTCCCCCAAGCCCGCAGGGACCCTCGCTGGCCGGCCGTTCCATCCAGCCCCAGGCTGCCGGCCCCGGGCTGGGGGACGACACCCCAAGCATCAGGTCAGCAATTCCCGGAGACACCCGGACCCCCGTGTGCTCCTGGGTATGTGGTGAAGGGACTGTGCTCTCAGTGTAACCACGTGCTGGGGATGGTGGCTGGGAAGGGAGTCTGGAGGTGGGAGTGCCCCGGGGAGGCAGTGCCCGCGTGGGATCTGTCGACCCAGCAGGGCCCTTGGAGCCCCAGGGTTCTCTCCACTCTGGGCCCCGACAGCCTGGGGATCTGCCCTCTGGGAGCACTCGCCTCGGTTCCCTGGAGGTTCCCATGCAGGGTCCCCTCGGGATGATTTTGGTTGGCAGCACCATGAACCAGGACCTGGAGACCCTGATGGCCTCGGAACGGGCCCATATCCTAGCCAGTTACACCCAGGTGAGCCACAGAGGGGGCCCATCGACTCCACGGGCCCTCATTGCAGGGGTGGGGCCCAGAGCCAAGGATGGGCCCGTTCAGCCCAGACAAGGACCAGAGTCCTCGGGAACAAGTGCGACGCGGGGGAGGGTCCCAGGCATGGGAAGCAGCTGAGGGTCCATCGGGGATCCTAGGTGTCCATCGTCGATGAGCTCTAGGCAGGGATCATAGGCGGCAGGAGCTCCGGAGGCCCAAGCTGGGATCCCAGACAGCGGGAGCTCAGGAGATCCAGGTGGGGTCCTAGGCGTGTAGGAGCAGGTCTGGCCCAAAGGGGGACTTGAGCAGCGAGAGCACGTATGCCCCAGGCAGGGATCAGAGCCGCAGTCCCGCAGAGGAGACCAAAGGGGGGCATGGCTGATAGACACAGGCGCCACTGTCATCCTGCTCCCAGAGCCGACAGGGCCTGCCTCTCGTGCTGTCCCTTTTCCGAGGGTCCTGGGCTCCCTGGGGATGTAGGGTCGAGAGGAGCCATTCTGCTCCCTCCTTTCCCCATGCCCCTGGCTCGGACGGGACCCCCACCACGGACCCTCTCTGTTTCAGGCACGCCCAGCGGGGTCTCCGGGGGACACCCGGGAAGGTGCTGACCTCTCGCTGTGCAGGCTCACGGACCATCACGGCTTCCTGCTGTGAGTCCCGGGGCCCTCCTCCGTCCGGCTCAGGGGTGGAATGCATTGACAGGAACTTATCTCTCTGGTGGCAGGACCCCTGTCCCCAGCTCAGGGCCTTGTCCCCTGGAGCCCTCTGAGGACCAGATCTGCTCTGGCTGGAGCTGAGCGACCCGGGAGGCAGACCGAGGTCGTGGCAGGAATGGAGTTTGGCCTTGGGCCGGGCCCCTGGGCACCCCAAAGAGGGGCCTCCAGGCCTGTTTCAGGGAGGCCCGGGGCCTGCCTCCTGCATTCTGTCTGTGCGTCCAGTCAGTTCAGCTGGGACTGCAGAAGGTGAAGGGCTCTGGACGGTGGCGTCCTTTCCGTGGGAGGGTGGTGTGGTCTGGGGCGAGGGCCGAGGGCTACCCTCGGTGACACCCCCAGGCCAGGCCCGCCACAGCTCCCGAAGGCTTCTGGGGGATGGCAGGACGACGCCAGGAGCAAGGCCAGCTCAGGGAGCGGTGATGGGCAGCAGAGGGAGGGGTCGACCCACCTGGGCAGGGGGCAGGAAGAGGGACAGGTGGCTGACCTGGAGGGGGGAACCTGGGAAGGGGACGGCGCAGTGGCCTTGCTAGGAGGGAAGGGGAGGCTGTTAGGCCAAGGAGCCTCGCGAGACCTCAGCGTGGCCAGAGACTCCGTGCTCGGTCGCCACGCTACTCCCAGGTCCTCAGACCCTGCTCGCCGCCCAGTGACCAGTGGCCGTGGAGAGGGGTGGGAGGGCGGGGTCGTGCTCGTGGCTCTGACAAGACAAGGGGCCAGAGCGGCAGAAGTGACCAGCAAGAGGGGTGGAGTCAAGGGACAGCAGGGTGATGGACACAGTGAGGGAGAGGCAGGCTAGACACTGGGCAGGCAGGCCCCGTGAGCCCACGGTGTCCTCAGACTGATGGTCACAGGGGCCACCCAGGCGGCAGTGACAGGTCTAGGAGTGGCCCATCCCGCTTTAGGAGCAGGTCCCTCCAGGGGGACCGCTGAGGGACCCCAGCCCAGCCCACCTGGCAGCAACCACCTCCTCACGGCCCAGGCGGGATGCAGCTGCCCCCGCCTGAGCCACAGGCAGCTGGCAGCCCCGGCCCTCCCCGGGGTCAGGCCTCCCTTCCCGGGTCTTGGGGGCTGTGGGGCCGGGGCCTGGTCCTCAGGGCTCTGTTTCCCTTGCCTTCCAGGGAGAAGGAGCTGCCCGGCCTCAGCCCCCGAGAGGCCAAGGTACAAACCTGTCCTGGGGCACGGGCAGGACGCAGTGGGTGGGCATGGGGCCGGGGACGGCAGACCCAGTCCCCAAAGCTGGCCCCAGGGCTAGGTCACCAAAGCCCCTGTCGCAGGAATCCGCACGTGGCCAGGAACGGCCTGAGCCCCGGAGACGCGGTCAGCGGGAGCGGCCCTTTACCTCTCAGGCCCCTCTCAGTCTGTTCCCACCACAGTCCCGGCCCCAGGGCTTCTGGACGCTGCCCATGGGCCGGTCTCCTGCTCCGCGCGGCTTATCCGCTGCCCCCCTTCTCCTGTTCCAGCAACATCGCCAGGAGACCCGCAGGGCCGACAAGTGGGTGAAGATGCTGAGAAACTGGGACCACTATGGGCCCAGTGAGAAGGTGGGTGCCGCACGCCCGCAGACGGCATCTGTCCCATGGGGGTGGGGGTAAATCCCCCTGCTTCCCCCGGACCCCAACCCCACGGGAGTGCCCCTGTCTGGGGAGAGTCTGCTGGCAGAGCCCCAGCCTCCCCACTTCCAAGCGGGCAGCAGAGGAAGCGACGGGTCAGGGCCCAGCGCCCTCCTCCTCATGGGAGACAGGGCCCAGCTCCGAGGAGACCCAGCCTCTCGGGGGACGCCACGGAGCCAAAGCCAAAAGCTTCCGGATGCCTCTTGCTCCCAGGCCTGGCAGGGCGGGCCTGGATCTGGGTCCCAGCACGGCCTTCTCTCCTGCAGATGCGTCGGCGCCTCTATAAAGGGGTCCCTCCCCAGGTGAGGGGTCAGGTGTGGGCCCTCCTGCTCGATATTGAAAACGTGAAGTCCACCCACCAGGGGCTGTACGAGGTAAGCCCTTGCGCCCGCAGCAGAGGCGTGGCCCTTGGAGGAGGCCTGGCAGGAGCCGAGGGCACCCCGCGGGGAGAGGCTAGTCAGGGCCCTGGCTGGAGCTCCGTCCTGGAGGACAGGGCTCCATGCGGGGGAGGGGAAGACCCGCGGGCTGACCCTCGGGAGTGTCCTCGGCCCCCAGGCCTGCCGAGCACGATCCCTGACGCGGGCATCCCGGGCACGACGGGCTCCTGTGGGGGGCCCTGCCTCAGAGACCAGGGAAGGAAGGAGGTGTCCGCAGGACACGGCCCAGGGCGGCTCGGGATTCTCCCTGCCTCGGGGGAGTTGGTGGCCGTTGGGGCTCCGTGTGCTGATGCTGGCTCCTCCTCCCCGCTTCTGGCCCCAGAAATTGAAGGAGCGGGCCCAGGTCTTCTCTAAGGACATCCGGCAAATCGACCTGGACGTGAACCGCACCTTCCGGAACCACATCATGTTCCGGGACCGCTATGGCGTCGGGTGAGGCTGGGGGACAAGCGGGGCTCTGGGGCCACGGGAGTTCCTCGGGGATTCAGGCGCGACCCAGGGGGCTTCTGGGTGGGGGACGCGGGGTCTCTGAGGAGAGGGGGAGGAAGAGCAGCCAACATGGTCTCGGCCACATGGTGAACGTGGGTGGGAGGACCCAGGGGTCCCTACCTAACCCCCGGGGCTGCCGCGATGGGGAGGGCGCCGGGCCAGGGCCTGGCTGGGCAGCCATGTGAGCGGAACCCAAAGGTTGGCATGGAGCTGTACGAGGGCAGACAGGCCAGAGGGTGGGATCGTGGCAGGGGGCACTACGGGGAGCTGGGGGCCAGGCAGCGCCGACTCGGCCGGGCGAGGACACACGTGGATGAACTAGGGGCACACGCTCAAGGGGACAGCCCGCTGGGTGTGTTTCTGCGTGGACTGGCATTGTATTTTCCACAGTGGACACAGTGTGTAAAGATAGCCAGGACCGTGAAGCCCCAAATGCCACCCGGCCCCGCCCCCGGTCCCGTGCTCACCACCCTCATCCCCCGCAGCACGTGTCCCGCCCTGAGCCTCGCTGAAGACCGCGGGTCCCCTGGGGCTGCACTCTGCTCCTCGGGGGGCTCCCATGCGGCTTGGTCAGACAAGAGCCACCCACCCTGCTCTCCCCGTCCCCAGGCAAAGAGCCCTCTTCCATGTGCTCCTGGCCTATTCGGTCTACAACCCGGTGAGTGTCCCTGCCGCCAGCCCTCCTGCCCCGCGGGTGCCCTTTGTCTCCAGCATGCCTGAGCGGGCGGGACTCCTAGTTGGGACTCCAGTTCCCATGGCCCCAGAGACGCAAGGGTGGGGCCCTGGACTCAAGGACTGAGGCCGGGATGGATGCAGACCTCAGTTCGGGGGAGGGACGGCCCCTGAGTCCCCGAGGGCTGGGTGCCGGGGGGCTCTGGCCTGCGCCGCTGTGGTGCTAACGCTCGGGGCTGAGTCCTGAAGAGCCCGTGGGAGGATCGGGACCCGGGCGGGGAGGGTGGTTCCCCTTGTCCTGACCTCCCCCCAGCGAGGTGGCCCCATTCCATGGGGTCTGGCTCTCGCAGGAGGTGGGCTACTGTCAGGGGATGAGTGACATAGTGGCAATCCTGGTCATGTTCCTGGGTGAGGAGGACGCCTTCTGGGCCCTGGCGCAGCTGATGACCTTGGAGACCCACGCCATGCACGGTAGGGGGCCTGCAGGGCGCCTGGGCGGGACCTGGAATGCAGGACTCCTTCCCTGCAGGGCAGCCACCGCAGCGGGCCATGCCGGGACCCCAGCCAGCCCGCCTCCCCACCGGTAAAGCGCACGGCCTCCTCAGGGCGTCTGTAGCCATGGCCACTGACCCCAGCATTTGCAGACCGCTCTCGCCTTCCCACGGGGCCTTAAGTCCCCTGTCTGGCAGCTGGCTTGCCTGCCGGGTCCCCCTGGGACCCCCGGCCAGATGAAGCCCGGGCGGTGCTATGTCCTGCTCCCTGGACCCTCAGCCCAGCACCCAAGCCCAGGCGTTGGGCCTGCTCACCCCCTTCACTCTCCCCGTGGGAGGCTCGTCCTACCCCTCAGGGCTGGTGACCCTCTTGCCCCTGCTGCGACCACCGCAGGAAGTGTGCTGGGTCCGACGGGCCTGGTGCTCAGCCCGGCCACCCACTCAGCTGGGTCTCTGTGCGGAGGGACCTCTGGCCAGCCCCCAGGCCTGGACGGCTCTGCCGCTGTCACGGACGAGTGGGCGCACGCAGCCCGGGCTGGGAGGGCTGTGGGCACACACTCTAGTCAGGGCGTGGGAGCGGAGCCCCCTGGCAGAATCATCCCCCACCTGGTGGGGGACAAGGCCCTGATGTGGGGGTGCCTGGGGCCTTCTCAGGGTTCTTCGCTCCGGGATTCCCAAAGCTGGCCCGTTTCCAGCGGCATCATGATGACATCGTGGAGAAGGAGCTCAAAGGCCTGAAGAAACACCTGGCGAGTAGACGCTCCCCGGAGGCCCTGTCCTCACGGCCCGGGGCAGGGGGAGGGGCCCGCAGAACCCTGCCCACGCTGCCCAGAGCCCGGTGTCCGGCTCCGTCTCCTGCTGGGCCCAGGGCGCCCTGGGGGCTCAGTGGGGCCGCAGGGAGCCTGTCCACCTGGCTGCACGGGTGGCGTGCGGGCACCGGCTGGGACCCGAGCACCTTGTGTCCTTCCGCCAGGACGGGCAAGGGATGAGCGCGGGGCTGTACACCACCAAGTGGTTTCTCCAATGTTTCATCGGCCGGGTAAGGCCCCCAGGCAAACCTGGTCCCTGACCTGCTCCCGGCCCCGAGACCCAGGGGAAGTCCGAGCTCAGCCTCACGCTCCAGACCAGCCAGGCCCGACCCCAAAGGCCCTGAGCCTGAGGCTCGCGGTCTAGACCCGTCCTGCAGACTCGAACGGGGCCCCTTGAGGAGGTCCTAGGGGACTGGTGCTGTCGTCTCCACCTTCCCAGGGAAGGCCAGGTCAGCCTGGGAGCGGACGGGCCCTCGGCCCATTCTGCGGCCAGCCTGGAGTCCTGTCGGGGTGTGTGGGCACCGGGGGTGAGGCAGAGTCTGTGGCCCCCCATTCTGGGTGTCGTGCTGGCCAGTCCCTTCCCGCCCAAGGTCGTCTGGAGCCCCTCTTGCCCAGGAGGAGGACCCCCACGGGACGGGTTGCAGAGCCCCGTCCGACACAGCCAGGGGGACGGCAGGGGCAGGGTGGAGGGGAGGCCTTCGCCCCGTGGAGACCCCCCTGGGCCTCCCACACCCGCTCTCCCTGCAGACCCCCTTTGCGCTCACCCTGAAGCTGTGGGATGCCTACATGCTGGACAGAGAGCGCGTCCTCACAGCTATGGCCTACACCGTCCTCAGGCTGCACCGCAGTAAGGGACCCCGTGGGAGCCCAGGGGTGTCTGATGCAGGTGTGGGGGGCCGGGGAGATGGCCCACTGCTCCCAGGAGCGAGGAGCAGGCAGGCCTTGGGGGAGGGACACAGGCCGGCCGGTGGCTTGGGGGCCCCCCTGCAGAGGAGCAGCGGGCACGGGGCCTCTCCTGCGCGGCTCTGCCCGGGGTGCTCCTGGGAACGGCGGGACGCCCAACCGCTGTCCCCGGGCAGGATCCTGGGACGGTGGGGAGGCGCCCCTCTGCTCTGACTCACACCCATTGCCCAGAACGCCTCCTGAAGCTGCCCCTGGAAGGGCTGCAGGGCTTCCTTCAAGACACCCTGGCCCAGCCCTGGGCCCTGGAGGATGAGGCCGTCCTCAAACACCTTCGGGCCTCCATGGCCCATCTGCGACGGAGGAAGTGCGACCTGCCCCCGCCAGGTGGGCTCCGGTCCCCGTCCCCTCCCGCCTCGCCCTCCTGGGGCCGCTCCCAGTGGACCCAGTCCCCGGGGGCCTTCCTCTGTGTCTCTGTCCCTCTGCTCTTCTGCTGCAACCTCGGGGAACCCAGGCCCGGCCCGGGCATCGGGGTGCCCCCTGTGGGGGCGGGGCATCCGCAGCCTGGATCAGGTGTGAGGGGCAGGCCAGGGTGGACCCCCAGGGAGGCGGGAGCACACCCCGGGGGCCCAGCCAGCTGGGCACAAGCAGCCTGCTGGAGACGCTAACCCAGTCTGCCTCTTTGCAGCCGGCCCGGAGGAGTTCCCCAAGATGCCCCTGGACCAGGAGCAGGTGTCCCCAGCCCCGACGGCCCTCCTCCCTTCTCCTACCCCGGAGACGCTCTCTGGAGCGGACGGGCTGGCCTCCCCAGGCCCAGCCACACGTGCTGAGCAGCCGGGATCCCTTCCCCGCCAGGCCGTGATCAAGGCCGAGCAGCCGCTGCGGGAGGGAAGGGCGACGCGGCCCTTGGCGGCACCCCTGCGGCCCGGAGCCCCTGGGACCCCGGTTCTGTCGCGGCTGCCCCCGCAGCGATGCAGTTCCCTTCCCAACCTCCCAGGACACCAGGGCGGTGTGTGCAGGGGGCCTGTGGACATGGCCTTGAGGCCACCACCGTGGGCCCCTTTTCCTTCAGCCCCTGCTGGGGCCACCCCTGTGGCCACACCCCACACCAGGCCCCAAAACATCTCTGGGTCTCCTGGGACGAGGTCGTCCCAGCCCAGGAAGGAGGACGCTGGAGGGCCCAGGACACCCTTCCTGCCCTGGGGCCTCTGCAGCTCCTGCCCCTGTGTGGCCTTCGACCAGCCCAGCCGAGACACGTGCGCGCCAGGGCAGAGCCCGCAGCCCCAAGGCCCTGCCCATGCCTGGGCCCCTCTCACCGCCTCCTTGATGGGGAAAGTTGATTTCCCAAGGCCTCTGGAGAAGAGCGTGGGGGCCGAGAGGCTCTGGGCAGCCAGCACAGTGCCCTGCCTCCTCACTCTGGACTTTGTAGAAGACGGCACCTCCGCCAGGAGGTACAAGTCACTGACCTAGAGGGACCTCCGCTGGCCTGACCCCAGGCCCGGGGGGAGCAAAGACGACACAAGCTCCCCCCACCCCCACAACGACCAGAAGGAGAACCGATAGGTCCGAGGCCTCACGGCCTTGGGCACTCCTGAGTTCTGACCCAAAGCTGGTCAAGTCCACGAAGAACTCTCTGTGTCTGCCTGGGGCCTGGGCAAGCCCCACGGGTGACCAACTGCCCCGTAGGGCAGCCCTGGCGACCAAAGGTCACCCCAGCCTGGGCGCAGCAGGGACGGGCTGGTGGGCTCCACCCTCCCCTCCCCCACAGGAGGAGGCAGGGGCCACCAGAGTCCGGGTCTCCAGCGGTCACCTGGCAGCCATGGGGCAGTGGTCGAGGCCAGGCAGACATGTCGGGACCCTGTCCAGGAAGCCCGACGCTGTACCCCAGCTCAGGTCCGCGTCCTCAGCTCTTGCCCCTCAAGACCCCAAGCTCGGGAAACGTGCCGACACCCACAGTCTGCACAAGTGGAGGCGACTAGTGGGGGACACTAGCGCCCAGGCCTCCGTGGGATTACCCCCTTCCCCTGAAGGAGAAGCAGGTCTCCGTCCCCAGGGGAAGGCTGGCACCCTTGGTTCTGAGACCCTGTAGACTGCTGACGTTCAATAAAGCGTTGTCATGGTCGAACGCAAAGCCGGCCTGTCCTGCGGTGCCCAGACTCTCTGCGAGACGCACCAGACAGACACCCAGACGGAAGAGGGGTGGCTCGGCCCAGGCCGCCTCCCCAGTCCCCGCAGGGCTCCCCGCAGAGGGGCCTCCAGGCAGACAAGGCTGAGGGACCCGGGGCCCTTCCCATCTCGGCCAGACGCCAGCGTCCAGACCCTGAAATACTGGACTGTGACCCAGCCTGTGCCCAAAGGGCCCGGACGGGGCTGGCAGCAGAGTGACAGCCGGGTGCCGGTGGCCTCAGGTCACCACAGTCTGTGCCAAGCTCATCGCCCTCCCCTCTGCCACCCAGGTTCCCACACAAGGGGGACCCGGCCCTGCTCACCTCGCAGCCCCCGGCCTGTTCCCACCAGGCAGTTCGGTCCTCTGGAGGTGCCCCCCACACACACAGGGCGGGCCGGGGTCCGGCTCCCAGCTTGAACACCCTGTGTCCCACTCCCGTCTGACCTACCGACCTTGTCCCCACAAGCCCACGAAAGGGGCAGGGCCAACAAGGACCCACAGGGCTCTCTGGGGACCTAGGAACCAGGGCCCCAAGGTCGCTGTTCGGTCTGCCTCAGGGCAGCTCTGTTCAGGGAGCTTCCCCTCCTCCTGGAGCTGGCTCAGCCCAGACCCTGAGCCCCGGGCTTCTCTACCATTCTGCTGTCCGGGGACACTTACAGCGCTAGGGGCTGCTGGGTCCCGGGGGTCCCGGAGTGTCAGAGAGGGTCCTGGAGCTGGATTCAGAGCCAGTGTGGCTGCCCTGTGTGGGAGGAGAGGAGGCAGGGAGTCCTGCTTGCTGGCAGGGGTCGGGCGGGACGGGGCCGGTCCCTGGCTCCCAGTGTGGTTTGGAGCTGGCTCACCTGGCCCTTCTTGGTCAAGATCTCCATGTAGGGGACACCACACCTGTAGGTGAGGTCTTGTCCTGCCTGTAATTTTTTTTTTTTTTGATGGGGTCTTTGTACAGTTTGGGGATCAAGGTAATGCTGGCTTCGTAAAATGAGTTTGGACGTTTTCCTTCCATTTCTTTTTGGAACACTTTCAGGAGAATAGGAATTCATTCTTTTAATGTTTGGTAGAATTCCCCCGGGGAGTCGTCTGGCCCTGGGCTCCTGTTGGTTTGGAGATTTCAATCTCCTTACTGGTTGTGGGTCTGTTCAGGTTTTCTGTTTCTTCCTGGCTCCGCTGTGGTACTTTCTACGTCTCTAGGAACGCATCCATTTCTTCCAGCTTGTCTAATCGGTGGCGTAGATTTGCTCCCAATATGTTCTTAGAATTGTTTGTATTTCTTTGGTGTGGGTTGTGATCTCTCCTCTTTCATGATTTTATTAATTTGGGTCCTTTCTCTCTTTTGGGTAAGTCTGGCAGGGGTTTATCAATCTTACGGATTCTTTCAAAGAACCAGCTCCTAGTTTTGTTGATTTGCTCTATTGTTTTTTTTTTTTTTTTTTTAGTTTCTATTTCATGGATTTCTGCTCTGATCTTGATTATTTCTCTTCTCCTGCTGGGTTGAGGTTATCTTTTCTGTTCTTTCTCCAGCTCCTTTAGGTGTAGGGTTAGGTTGTGTATTGGGGACCTTACCTGTTTCTTGAGAAAGGCTTATATTGCTATATACTATCCTCTCAGGATCACCTTTGCTGAGTCCCAGTGATTTTAAACACTTGTGTTTTCATTTTCATTTGTTTCCATGAAATTTCTAATTTCTTTACATTCCCGGTTGACTCATTCATTCTTCCTAAAGGATGGGCTTTAGCCTCTACTATTTGAGTTCTTTCCAACGTTTCTCTTGTGGTTGAGATCTAGCTTCAGAACGATACTGTCTAAAAATATGCAAGGGATGACCCCAGTCTCTTGGTACTGGTTGAGACCTGGTTGGTGACCTAGGATGTGATCTATTCTGGAGAATGTTCCATGGGCACTAGAGAAGAATGTGGATGCTCTTGCTTTGGGATGGAATGGTCTGAATAGATCTGTGATGTCCATCTGGTCCAGGGTGTCCTTTGACGCCTTTATTTCTTTGTTAATCTTTGGCTTAGATGATCTATCCATTTCCGAGAGGGGTGTTAAAGTCCGCTACTGTTATCGTTTATTGTCGATATGTTTCTTTGATTTTGTTATTGATTGATGTATATATTGGCTGCTCCCATGTTAGGGGCACAGATATTGAAAATTGTGAGATCTTCTTGTTGGACAGACCCTTTGAGTATGATATAGTGTCCTTCCCTCATCTCTCATTATAGTCTTTGGTTGAAAATCTAATTTATCTGACATAAGGATGGCCACTCCAGCTTTCTTTTGATGTCTATTAGCATGGTAAATTGTTTCCTACCCCCTCACTCTAAGTCCGCAGGTGTCTTGGGGCCAAAAATGAGTGTCTTGCAGACAGCCTGTTGATGGGTCTTGTTTTTTTAATCCGTTCTGATACCCTGTGTCTTTAGATGGGGGCCTTGAGCCCATTTACATTCAGGGTAACTATTGAGAGAGATGAATTTGGGGCCATTGGATTTCCTGTATGCTGACTCTTACTGTATATTGTCTCTGTTCCTTTCTGGTCTGTTAGATTTAGGCTCCGTCTTTGCTCAGAGGACCCATTTCACTATTTCCTGTAGGGCTGGTTTGGTGTTTGCAAATTCATTTAGTTTTTGTTTGCCCTGGAAGCTTGTCATCTCTCCTTGTCCCACAGCCCATTCCATGTTAACGTGGAATGTATTTTTACAAAATAGCTCCATTTGCTTTTCAGAGGGAGTTTGAGAGTGGTGCCTGGGTGGCTAAGTGGGTTGAGCATCTGCCTTCAGCTCAGGTCTTGATCCCAGGGTTCCCTGCTCAGTGCAGGACCTGCTATCCCTCCTCCCTCTGCCACAACTCCCGCTTGTTCTCTCTCTCTGTCAAAGAATCACAGAAAAGCTTTTTAAAAAGAAAGGGAATTTAATGAGAAGAATGTCTCATTTTGTGTCTTTGCAAATGTCTTCACTGCTTGGTGTAACTGGAGAGACCTTGGCTCTCACACCTGTGTCCATATTTGGGGGAGAGGGCTGGGTGGGTAGGGGTAGACCCGTACCCCATATCCCTAGTTGTTGGGTTCCAAATAGAGATCGTCAACTGAGAACCGTGCAGCCCACCAGGGCGTGGGTGTGGCCACCAAGGGCAAGTGCGGATCACCGGGCTCCTCAGGCGCACCTGGACAGGTAGAGACCATGGGATCCCTTCCTGCCCTCTGTCCCTGAGCCGGGTGAAGAGGGCCCCAGTGCTGGCAGGGGAGACCAGGCATGGGGGTCTGACCTCGGGGTGGAAGGGAAGGTATTAGTCATGTTCCGTAATTTCTATATTTCATGATGCTTTGACATCTTGGGGCCTTGCACACCTGGAGACGGTCTGTCCCTCCCTGGGTCATTCCATTCCCAGAAGCAGAAAACAAGTAGCCTGCAACTCCCTGTGGAGATGCAAACCACCCATGTCTCTCATCTGCTTTCTTTCATGAAAGTCCTGTACTTTGGAACACTCTCCCGCCTACCACGCTAGAGCTGGGTACCAGACAACTGGGGACCAGGGGTATAGCCCTGAGATCACTGAAACGATTCATCTCATAGGGTAACTCCCCTATCACCATCAAGACATCAAGGTCATGGAAGCTATATAAACACTACGAAGCTTTCCCAGAGTCGGACACAGAAGCCTTCCTCTTGTGTGATCGTGTCCGTATGAAATGTCCGAAACAGGCCAATCGATAGAGTCAGAAAGTAGATTCGTTGATGCTTGAGGCTGAGGGCAGGGAGACACTGAGAACTGGGGTGACAGCCACAGGGTCCAGGTTGCTCTCTGGGGTGACACTCATGCCCCACTGATGGTGGTCTGGGTCACATAACTCTGGGACTGTACAAACACCCCTGAATTGGACCTTCCCAATGGGTGAATTATATGATACGGTAAATGCTATCTCAAGAAAGATGTCCCCAAAATATTCATCAAAGTCATTCAAGACGTGAATAGAATGAAAGACAAAAATCATAGGATCATCTCAACAGATGATAAAATTTGATCAAATTCAATCTCAGTGGATGACAAAGGCCCTCAGCAAACTCGAAATTGAATGGACCTTTCTTCATCTGATATGAAAACCCACAGCCATCCTGCTTAATTGGAACCCTTTCTCCTCGGTGGGGCGCCTGGGTGGCTCAGTGGGTTAAGCCTCTGCCTTCGGCTCAGGTCATGATCCCAGGGTCCTGGGATCGAGCCCCGCATTGGGCTCTCCTCTCTGCGGGGAGTCTGCTTCCCCCAGCCCCTTCCTGCCTCTCTGTCTACTTGTGATCTCTGTCTGTTAATTCAAAAAAAAATCTTCAAAAGTAAAAAAAAAAAATCTTTCTCCAGGAGTTTATGGTCAACGCAAGGACGCTGCATTCTGCATTTCATAGAAAGGCCGACAGGCACAGGAGAGAACAAGAAAGAGAGGCGTAAAGATGGCATAGGATAAAGCAAACTCATGACGTGCAGAAACCCGACCCTACGTGCAAAATCTCCAAACCTTGGCAGAGGATCTGTTAACGCTAACGTGTGGATGGAGCAAGGTCCCTGGATATTCTCCATAGATAACCGCAACGTGAAGTTCAGAAGTAACTTTGTTTATAATACGAAGGAGTAAATTCTGATACAATCCAATACTTTGGGACAAACCCGTTGGAAGACATGAAGGATCTCGACACCCAACCTACAAGACCTTGCTGTGGGAAAGCCCAGAAGAGCTGGGCGCACAGAGGAGCACGCCACGGCCAGGGATGGGGAGAGGGGATGACCCGCAGACGCCCGTGGGCTCTCCCTCCCCCGCCCCATGGGGTTCTGCAGGTAACACAGCGGGGTTCCGGCTGGCCCTGACCGGGGAGGGGGCCCGTCCTGAGGAGCTGCAGGTCTCGGTGTCGCTAAGGGGCATCGTTTCATGGTGGGCCTCTGTTCACGGGTTTCTCCCATTCACAAGGAAGAAAAGGAAATGAAGCAGATGGAGAGCCCACGTTGGGGAAGTTCCCCGAGGATGGGAGAAAGGGAGGGAAGGGCAGGGATGTCTAGATGAGAAGGGATGGGTCATTAAAAAGAAGAACAGAAAAATGCATTTTTTCACTGAGCTTGACGGGAATGACCCCCAGAAGCTACTCGAGTGCCGTGTTCAGGGCTTTGTGACGTCAGTGAGGAAACACCCCTGCCCAGACACACAGGTTTTCCCTCCCAAGTTGGATGATCCAGACGGAGGCTCTGCGGTGGCCCAGGGTGACCTGGCCTGACAGCTGATGATGGGAAAGCCAGACACAGCGGCTGGAGAATGAGAGCCAGCGGCCGAGACGGCTCGACCCTCAGGCCCCAGAGAATTTCCTGGGGGGCCCGTGTGCCGCGGGAGACCCAAAGAGATAGTGGTCTTCCCAGGGGGACCCCCAGCGGGTTGAAACAAGACGCGTCCTGGGTTCTTGGAAGGCTCCAAGCAGCGGAGCCAGAGGAGCGGCTCTCTCTGGTCCAGCTCCCAAACCCGGCGGCCGCCACTGCCGCACCCTGTCCTCGCGCATGAACCCCCGGGGGCCCAGCCGCTCTCAGAGTGGGTGCCGAAGCTCCACGCTCCCGAGAGCGGCCCTTCCTCGGGGCCGTCCCCTCATGGGACGCGTCCTCTTTGTTTCCCACGTCCTTGGAATTCCCCCAAAGTTCCAGGAAACACAGCCGTGTACTTAAAAGGATGCTTCTAATTTTTTTTTACCAAAAATTTTCCATGTTTTACAACCAAAGCTTTTGTCAACACATCTGGCTCAGCGGGTTATCATTGCCAGAATTGAACGTCCGCCCCAGCGTCCGGGGGCACTTCCGAAACTTCGGCCTGCAGTCTCCACGGGCCGCTCTCGGCGAGGCCATTTAGGACAGCGTCTCCCGAGGCGTGTGAAGACCGGAGTCGGGGAGGACACGCCACTTCTGGGGACACCTCCGTGGCCCGGCCCCCCGCTGGCTCCTTGAGACACTGGAAGGCCACGGGGCTGAGGAGGGACATCAAACCAAGGTCCACCACCCGCCCACTGCGTCTGAATGTCACACCAGGACGCGAAGGGGAAACGGCTCCTCAAGACCCAGGCGTTCTTTTGCTGCTTGACGGCAACAAGGGCAGGAGCAGGTTCCCACACCGGGCACAGAGACCCCACGGTGGAGCGGAGCGGAGGGTGTCTTCACCCGGGTCCGCCTTGAGAGCAAACCCTGAGACAAGGATTTGGGCAGAAGCAGTTTCTCTGGGAGGTGGTCCCGGAGGCAGGAGGGGGGAGGGGCGGCGAGTCAACAAGATGGAGGCAGGTGGGAGGGTTCAGTGGCCACCGTGTGGGCAGCTAGGACGGACCCACCAGGACCTTGGAAAGCCACTCAGAGCTGTCCACCCCAGGTGGGACAGAGAAGGGGACTTATTCAGCAACTAACCGTCCGTCCCTCGAGCACCCCCTGCGGGGTGCTAACCCTCCCTAACCCCAGCTCGAAGGCTGCCCCCGTGTGTCCCCGGGCTCCTTCCTGCTTCCCACGTCATGGTCTCAGAGAAGCACAAACAGGAGGCTGGGCAGCTGCCATAAAGGCTCAGTTTGCACCTGGGACCAGCTGTGATGGCGGGAAGATGGGGGCTTGAGAGGTGTCTGAGCCCGTCCGCCCCTGCACTGGTCAGAGCCACCAGAACTCCACAGGAAGGGCGGCCGGAGCCAAACCTTCATAGAAGCGGCCAAAGGGACACTTGTCTGCTTGGCTGAAGACTGTCCCCGGGGCTCAGGTCCCACTCCCCAAGACCACAATGAATATTCGTCATCTGTCGTCCACCACTCTGTGTGTCTCTGTCTAGTGGCTGCTTCCCCAGGAGCATGACCCAAACCTTCATCGCTAGGGAGTGTGAGCCCTTCCTGACCCGTGACAGCTGGGTCTCCCAACCGCGCTATGTGCCACTGCCCGAGTCCACGTTCCTCCTTATCGCAGACCACGTCTCCTTCCACAAAATGTGGACCCCATGCCCGTAGCTCTGTCCACCTTGCGAACGTCCCCTCCCCGCTGTCCTTTGCGGGCACCCCCCTCGAGCCGTTCATGCTATGCTCGGACCAACACGTCAACCCACCCACAAAGAGACCCACGTCGGTCCCCTCCATGCTGTGGCCCCAGGGAACCGCCTTCAAGTCTTTAAGAGTGAGCTACCGTAAAGCCTTCCGTGACGTGAGCCGTGAGCCGTGAGCCACGAGCCGCCTGATCCTAATTCCAGGACCCACTGGGCCTGCTCTTGCCCAACCCCCAAGCAACGCATCGCCCGAGGACAGATTGCCGCTTGCCTGGCTGACATTAGGACTCAGGGTTCTAGCAAACCCCAGGCCTGGGTGGGCACGTGGTCACCTGCTAGCTTATGGCCAGGCTCTCAGCCTCTAGGAAGACCCAGGGCACCCTGGG
Organism: Enhydra lutris kenyoni; assembly: GCF_002288905.1. NCBI lineage: Eukaryota > Metazoa > Chordata > Mammalia > Carnivora > Mustelidae > Enhydra > Enhydra lutris. Next base: position 2,423,249 of record NW_019154106.1, on the reverse strand, counting down.
ACCTGCTTTGCAAGCTTCAATGATCCTGCCTTGGAAGGCCAGTCCTCGCCCCAGCCCCTCAGGGCTTCCCGGAGGTGCCCACAATGTCCTGCCTGGACCCACTGGCGGAAGGAAAGGAGAAATCGCAGGGCTCCCCAGCACCGCATCTTCGAGTGCCCCAGGTAGGACCCTCCGAACAGTCAGGCTCCGGTCACTAGGCCACCGGCCGCTGAGGGCTCTTGCTGCCTGTGTCTCCTGAAGCCCTTGGACCGGGCATTTTGTTTCCAAAACACGGGAGTGGCAAACGGTCTCTCCCTGGGGCTGTGACCGTCAGTTACCAGGTTGTTAGTGGGAATGAGCACCTTTCCACACGCACAGACCCCATGGGTTTCCTCTTCTGTGAACGCCTGGAACACGGCGTCCCATTTCCCCTCTCCATCTCTCTCCTCTCTTTACAGAGGTACTTGCAGTCCTGTTAATGCAGTTACCGCGCGTCTCCCCTCAGTCTGCGGCTTGACTTGTCTCTTAACCGGCGGATTTTGATAAGCAAAAGGGCAGATATTTTATAAAGCTGATAGCACCACGCTTCTCCTACATGTTGCCATTTCTTTGTGATCCGTGATCTCTCTTCCTGTCCTGAGGCCACAAGCATATCCTTCTGTATATTTTCTTCTAACAACGCTAAAGTTTTGTCCTTCACATTTAGGTCTCCTTGGAGCACATGTGGAATGCGGAGCAGATCAAGACCACTTTTCCCCAAGAGAGAACCGAGAATCCCATCATGATTCCTTGGCTAGACCCTCTTTGGCCCACAGATCGGCCAGCCCAACCACCGCACAGCACTGCTCCGCGTGAGGGTCTGGCCCTCAGCTGTGGGCCCATCTTTTGTGTGTTTCTGCTGCAGCCGCACTTCGGATGGATACAGCCTTGGGCAGACTCTCGGAGGACCCACGGGTCCTGGATCTGAAGCCCTGGCTGGGCTGTGGTGGCAGCCGCATCTGGACAGGGACATACATGATGTTGTCCCTCAGGCTAACGATACCCCAAAAAACCCTCCCCCTGTAACTCCCACTGCCCCACGGAGACAACTGGCCACTGTCCACACGTGGACAAGGGTGAAGAGTTGGGGCCAGTCCTGCAGTCCCAGTTTCTCATGACTGTATCACAAATGCCCCTTAAAATGGCCCCAAACAATGGAGCCTTTTTGTTGTGTTCATGGATTCTCTTGTCTAGGGAAACAGAGCCCAGGAGGGATGGCTGGTCTCTAATTCATCGTGTCCAGGGCCTCGGCTGGAAAGACCCACATGCTTTCTCACTGAACACACCACACCTGGAAGGGGTCCCCAACCAAGGGCCTGCCATCACCTGGAAGCCTCTTCCCTCACTTCCCTGAAAGGCTCGCCTCCGTGGGGACAGTCACCCAGCATGCCGCCACGTGGCCTCTCCAGGTGGCTCAGTCTTCCCCACCGTGCGGAGCCTCAGGGAAGCTGAACGCCATACATGGGCTCAGGCCTCCAAGAGCCGGTGTCCCTGCAAACTGGGAGGAAGCTTCCTGCCCATCTTGTACCTGGTCTCCAATGTCCCGTGGTGCCATTTTGGCCATGCCCCATTGGTCAAAGACACCTAGACTCAAGGAAGGAGGTACATACCGTCTCCCGCTAGGAGAGCTGGCAAAAACACTCAGAGCATGTTTTAAAGCCCCGTGTCTGCTTGGGTTAGAAGTGGGTGGAGACAACTAACAAGGTAGTTTTCTACCCAGAAGAATGGGAGCAGGCCCTAGATCTACCCTGCAGGGGCAGCCCTCACCTTGTAGAATCGAAGAAACAAACTGTCTTCCCTTCCCCCTGGTGAATAAAAAGTAGAAGAAGAAAACAACAAACACGGCCATCGCATTTTGTGTCTGTCCCGCAATCTTCCAAGAAAACAGAGCAAATGAATCAGACTTTCAGAGAAAAACGTTTTGCGGCTATAAATCCAATGTAACCAGGCTGAGCTCCTACATCTTGTGATGTAGTGACCACAAAAAGAGAAGTCACCAGCCTCTTGTCTCTTTCCATATGAAGTAATAGCCTCTGGCCCAGCGAGGCAACCCTGGGACAAACGTGCAGGCCTGGGCAGAAGAGAGGACACTCACCCGTGAGTGGGAGGCCCAGCAGCCGACTGGAAAGGGAGAGTCTCCGAGATTGTTCTTTGAAGAAGGGCAACAGCCAAGCTCTCCCTGGGTGTTGAGTGAGCAAAGCCTGTCCGGGGCCCACGGATGGGAGACCCCGTGCTCCCCAGACCTGGGGAAAGACCACTTATGGGAAGCCTCGAGTAGAAACGGTGACTCTACTGAGTCTACTGTGCCGGTCAGGAAGGATGCTCAGAGTTGGAGAACACGCGGGGTCAGATGAGAAAATTAACTCTGGACCCCAAGCGAGGGCTCCAAGACCGGGCTGCAGCCTGCCCCCCCTTTCTGGGATTCGCCTCGCTGCCAGTCTCCCCACTGGGGAAACCTGAGGCCCAACAAAGTTCTCGCCGGCCACAGCACTTGCATTTAACATTCTAGCCCAGCTATGAGCCAAAGAATTCCCTGCCTGGGGAGAGCAAGGGTGAGTTCGTAGCAAGGGGATGTGTCGCCTGTAGCACAGACGGGAGGTCCCGGTAATTTGACTTTCGCCAGGCACGCAGTTTGATCACGCCACACTTGACTTTATGGCTTCTGCGTCTGGGAAAGGTCACGGAAAAGCAGGAATTTCTTCCGCTGGGGGGCGAATGAACCACGTGACGTTCTTTGGAGATGGTGCCAGAAATGGAAGGTGGCACTGCATGGAAGACAGTGCCTGGAGGCAGGACGTGCGGGGTCCAGAGTGGGGCCGCGCTGCCCCTCGGGCTACGTCCCAGCCTGGCTGGGGGTGCTGCCCACGACGCTGGAGGGAGGGTGGAGTGTGCGGGGCAGAGCACAGCCCACAGTCAGCCCGCAGAGCTACTGTCGGTCATCGAGTCCCACGGTCAGGTGTCACCCTTGGGAAGGTGGAGTGGGAGGGGGGACCCGGTATGGTATCCACAAGGTGGGGACCCGGCGTCCTGGCCAGTGTGCTCCCCGAGAGTCTGCAATCTGGGAGTCTGGGCAGGAAGGGGGTGTGCGGGGCAGAAACATGGTGGACAGATGGCGGGAAAGAAGGCAGACCCACGGACATACGTGTCATTAGTCCTCCAAGTGCGGAACGCCAGCGGCACGCTCCTGAGACACCTTCTGCGCCAGTCACCGTTCCCGAAACAACGGGGCTGGCCCGGCCTTCGACAGCGTCTGGCGGCTCTACGGCTGCCGGCGCCGCAGTGAGAAGAGCAGCTCCGTCCCCGCGGCGCGGGTCACCGGGAGCCCCCGCCTCTCGGGGCCCAGCCGCGGCGCTCTGGACCGTAGACGCTCACTGCTTCCGCGTTAAGCTTTGAGAAGCAAAGACAAAATTTGCTTATTAAGTGGATGTGTCCGAGCTTTCCTGCCAGCCAGTTTCTACCTGGTATAAATAAAGGAGCAGCGGGACGGTCCCTCCCAACGACTTGTGTTGACGATTTCAAAGCCACAGGAGAATTAAAAAAACGGTACCAAGAACACCTGAATATCTTTTTCTAGACTGACCTACTGTTAAGGTTTTGCTCGCTCTCTCTTGCCCAAAACTTGGAGAACAAGTTGCAGACTTCTTGACCCTTGACACAAATCAAAACGCTGCAGCGTAGGGCCCCCCACTGCGGCCCTCCCCCCGGCACAGCCGCTGGGCTACCGCACTCGGGGAAGTATTTCGTGCTGGGAAATTTGGGGTCTAATTCCCCTTCGCTTAATTCTGGGCTGGCCTTCTGGCCAATAACCCCGAGCGAAGCTACATTCAGGACATCCAAGATGAAGTCCTGAGAAGTCCTGTAGCTTCCCCTGGGTTCCCCAAAGCATCGCGCATTCTTGGAGCCCTCACTCGGCTGGGAGTGGCCACGCTACAGACACTGCGGGCAGGGTCTCCCATCAGCAGCCCTGCGGGCTCCCAGACAGACCGCGTTAGTGTGAGAACAAACCGTTCCGGACACCCGGCCCCATGGAGCTTCCGGATGACTCCAACCCCAGCGGCCCATTGTCTACAATCGCAGAGAGACCTCAGATGGGGCCACCAGCTGGTCCTCCCAACTCACAGATGAGTCTAAGACTTGGGAAGTTTGGGATGCAGGGACACGGGGTAGAACATTTCCCAGTGGGTTCCAGAGATGGCTTGTGCAGGGCACGTGGCAGGCCCCGGAAGCTTGTCCCAAGGCCTGGCCTCTAGATGGACCACACCCTGCGGACACGACTGCGGGCAGGGCAGGCGGTGACCCGGAGGGTGACCTGTGGATCCTGTGGGTATGGGCACGGTCATGTCCGTGAACCCCCCGGTGAGCCCCCCAGTTAACCTACATGTCCCTAGCAATAACGCCTTCCAGTCATTGCTTCCAGGGAAAGTACAGGGGTGGAGTGGTCATCTCCCCAAAAGATGTTCACATCCCCGAACCGCAGATATGCCCGCTGACCCCACAAAATCATGGCGAAATGGCTTGAACCACGATCACGAGGCATTAGGACGAGAAATCAAGAACAAAGGAAAAACTGGAAAAGGTCCTTCCTGTGAACATTTAGAAACTCTATTAAACAGCTCTGGAATGATATGGGCAATAAAATCCACAATTTCAGAATTTCCAAAACACAATGATAATGAAAGCAATTTGCCTGAGGATCTGTGAAACGCATTTAAAGCAAGGCAAACAAGAAAATCTACCGTTTTCAATGTATCAGTGGAAAAAATGTACTTCTCAATCAAAAGACATAGGAAAAAGAGCAACAGGAGAGCCTGGGTGGCTCAGTGGGTTAAAGCCTCTGCCTTCGGCTCAGGTCATGATCCCAGGGTCCTGGGACCGAGCCCCACATCGGGCTCTCTGCTCAGTGGGGAGCCTGCTTCCCCTCTCTCTGCTGCCGCTCTGCCTACTTGTGATCTCTCTGTCTGTCAAATAAATAAAATCTTAAAAAAAAAAAAAGCAAAAAAGGAAGGAACAAAATAACCATAAATAACAAAGGAAAGCACCCAAAAACAGAATGTGGTCTGTAGGGGCCCCTGGCCCCCTGCAGGAAACCCCCAGGTCAGCCGTGTCCCACTCTGCACCATCCGCAGTGGGACAAGCTCAGGGGCCTCTCTGGTAAGGGGTGGGCACTGATTCCCCTCCACTGTCAACCTGAGCCCACCCACCCTCCCGGCACCCCTCCCCAGGGTGCAGGGTGAATCCCCCATCCTTCCGGCCCAGCTAAATCTGATATTGTCCCCTGCCCTAGGGCACTGACCACTGGCTCTTGGGCAGAGGCTGACACTGCCTTTAACTCCAGAGGGCATTGGCACAGAGCGGGCTGTCCTTCCAGCTGGAGCCACTGGCCAAGCAGGGAGCAGACCTTCCGGACTCCACCAAGCAAGGACAGTCTCCGCTCCTCACCCCTGCCCTGCCTGCACCCACTCTGACCTCAGCCAGCGTCCGGACACAGGCCAGGAGGCGAGGCAGCTCAGGGTCCAAGGAGGCCGGGCCCCAGGCCCAGAGTCAGTGCCCCGAGCCCCCACCGCCAGGACCCCCGGAGCCCCCGGAGCTGTCCTGGCCAGGACAGCGTTCCCGGGAACAGCACGTCCGTGGTCCCCGATTGATCAGGCAGCCAGTGGTTCCCAGGAAGGGTGTGGGACTCTGCTCCCCTCTCCGGGGGCCTGTGGGGAGGGCTGCTGGCCCCACGCCCACACGTTTCAGGGCACGGGACAGCCTGTCAGCCAGGGGCCCGGGGAGCCGCCCGCCATCCCCATCCCGCCCCGATTGGATGCAAGTGTGACAGTTACTGTCCCTCAGGGCCGTGCCCTGGTCACGTGAGGCCGGCTCAGGCTCAGCCATTTAATTATCTCAGAAGGGGGAAACCCCAAAAATATTCAACCCCAAACACAGTCCACCGGACTTTCATCTGTTCTTCAGGAAAACGCACCGTTCTTCCAGAGGCCCCCACTCCTTCCTCTCCCAAACCCGCTCCCACCCACCCCTCCACGGGCGTCTGGGAGGGGCCAGCGGACTGGGGCTGGTTCTCGGGGCTCTGGGGTCCCCCCGACCCACTCCGCCACCTCCCCCGACCCGCTCCGTGTGGCCATAATCGGGGCTGAGCTTGGTTCTTGTCACAAAGGGGTGTTTTTAGAGAAGAAGATTTTTTCCCGCAGGCTGCTATAAACTTCAAGTATGGATCTGGGTCTAGACATAACGTTTTCTATTTCCCTTGGGTAACCATTCCAAGGAATGGGTTGTGGGTCACACAGTAAATGTAGATTTAACTCCATAAAAAAATGTCAGACTGACTTCCAGAAAGGCTATGCCATCTGGGTCCCCACCAGCAGAGCAGGAGGGCCCCGCCTCACCACCAGTCCCCACTGTAGGTCCCTCTGGTTCCGCCTCACCGTGGGCAGATGATCCAAGCGTGAGGGCTGCAGTGTGAGTGTGTACAACACTGAGCCTCTCCCTGTCTGACTCTTCTTCTATCTTCTCCCGAAAAGTGTCTGTTCAATCGTTTGCCCATTTCTTATCAAGCTGTCCGTGGTCCTCCTGTTGGGTTTAGGAGTTCTTGGTTCATCCCGGACAGAAGTCCTCTTCTGGATGCGAGTACTGGGCTACCTCCTCTGTTGTGTCTCTTGAGGAACAAGAGATTCTCATTTTGATGAGGTCCAATGTACCCATACGTTCCATCGTGGTTCATGTTCTTGTATCACAAAGATCTTCCAAGTTTTCTTCTAGAAGTATTACAGTTTGAGATTTTGTACACTGGTCCAGGACCCATCTGGGTTAGTTTTTGTGTCTATGGGGTAAGGGTTAAACTTGTTTCCCACATATGGACACGCTGTTGTCAGTAGGCATTCAGTTATTCAACGGATCAAAACTCAGTTGGCCACACGCATCTATGGATATATTTCCGGACTCTGTTGTGTTCCATTGATCTGCACATCAACTAGAGATTACTGCAACGTTATAGTAAATCTTAAAACCCGGTTGTGGAATTCCTCCAACTCTGTTCTTTTCCAAAAATTGTTCAGGCTAATCTAGTTCCTTCCGTCTGCCATAACTCCTCAGCAATATTTTGCGGGTCTTGGTGCATAGAGTTATGCATATTTTGTTAAATTTATCCCTAAGTGGTTCACGGTTTTGATGCCGTTTTGAATGGTGTTGTCATGTCTATGTCCACTTGCCATTGCCAGCATACAGAAATACAATTGATGTTGTATGTTGATCTTGTCTCCTGGGAACTTGCAAAACTAACTTGTGTTTTGACAGACGCTTTATAGGCTCCTTGGGGTTTTCTATGTAAACAATCTTGTTCTCCGTGAATGAGGTGCTTTTATGTCCTGCTTACCAATATGCATGTCATTTCTTTTTCTTGCCTTATGACGTTGGTAGGAACCTCTAGAGCAACAGTGAGTTGGAGGAGTTAGAGCAGATGTCCTTGTCTTGTTCTCAGTTGTTGGGAGGCAGAATTTGGTCTTCCACTAACAGGTGGGATGGAGGGTTTTGAGTCTGAGTGAATCATCACGGTCTCAGACTCAGACAATCCTGCATCAAACTCTGGCTCGGGCCCTTCAACCTGTGTGAGTCAGGGCAGGCTGCCGTCTCACTCGGAGCTTCCTCATCTGATGAGAAAGATGATACTGCCAGAATTAATGAAATAACATACTGGAAATGGTTTGGAAAACATAAAGCTGTTTATGAAGTGTACAGCACCACAAGCCTGTGCATGACCCAGTAGATCCCACTCTACATGGGTGATGGTTTTTAACGCCAGGAGACGCAGCAAAATTAGCACGTCGTCAAAACTCCACCACGATTCCCACAGAATCAAGACTAAATGGCTTGAAACACGATTATGACGCAGTAAGGCTAGATATTGGTAACAGAATGAAAAGAGGGAAAGGTCCTTCTCATGAACATTTTAAAACTCTATTAAACAACTCTTACTAAAAAGGAAAATAAAGTTCTGCATGGGTGGCTTAGCCGGTTAAGCCTCGACTCTTGATTTCAGCTCAGGTCGTGATCTCAGGGTCATGAGATTGAGCCCCTGGTGGGGCTCCACACTGGGTTCTTGTCTTGGGAGGGGTTCTTGGGGGAGGCTGTGGTCTGCTTGAGATTCTCTCTCTCCCTCTCCCTCTGCCCCTTCCCCTCTGCTCGGGAGTACTCACGCTTTCTCTCCCTCTCTAAAACAAAATAACAAAATAAAATAAAAAAACATTTTTTTTAAAAAGGGAAAATAAAAACCAAAATTTCAGAATTTCTAAAAAACGATCGAGAAGGCATTGTATGTGAGAACCTACGGAAGATTCCTAAAGCAGTACCAAGAGGGACATCTGTAGTTTTTAATGGTCCGATCAGTACAAAAAAAAACAAAGAATTAAATGAATGACTTGAATTCTCCACTAAAAGAGAACGCAGATGGGAGCCTGAGTAACTCAGTTAGCTGAGCAACTGCCTTCGGCTCAGGTCAGGATCCTGGAGTCCCAGATCGGGTCCTGCATCAGGCTCCCTGCTTCGTGGGGAGTCTGCTTCTCCCTCTGACCCTCCCCCTCTCATGCTCTCTCTCTCTCTCTCATTCTCTCTCAGATAAATAAATAAAATCTTCTGAAAAGAGAGAGAGAGAGAGAAAGGGAGACAGAATGCAGAATAACGACGTTATCACAGGAGGCCACCACATGTGTGAAAATGCCAGGAGAAAGCATACTGAGCAGTGGCCAAAGGTCTTCCAGATTGTGCTCGGAACCGGGCGGAAGAGGTCTTGGAAGCATTGGAAAGCCTTGAGGAGAGAAAGGAGTATTTGCTGAAGACAACATAGGGAAGAAAAGGAAGAAAGACAAAAGAGAATCAGAAAGTCAAAGGGCTTACAAACCTCTCCCCTCATGGACAAGCCTCCCGTACCCGCTTCCAACAAGAAAAGAAAGGACCAGAAGCCACACTTTATTGGAGGGACAGGCAAGGGTGCTCTTGATCTAGGAACCCTGAGACCGCCCACCGTGGGCAGTGGGCGGGGATATAAATGGAGCAGCCGCTTTGGAGGGGTTTCAGCAGTTTTGTTAAAAATCGAAGCGTTTACAGAAGTATAGCTCTGGTGCATGTCCACGATGGAAGCTGTGATCACGCCGAGTCCTTCCCCGCGTGAGAGAGAAGGTGGCCGGACTCCCACCGTCCTCTGTAGCTGCTTCACGGAAGCAAGCAGAGGAGGGTCCCCCTGGCTCCTGGTTTTCTGAAGGATGTTACAAATGGGTATTGAGTTGTTCAAATTCCTTTTCTGCATCTGCTGAAATGATTGCATGATTCTTTCTCCTTGATTCTGCTGATCTGGTGAATTGCACTGATGGTTTGCGAACGTCAGGCCAGCCCGGATTTCAAAGATCGACTCAAAGGGCTGAGATTCTGCCCCACGTCATAAGGGGCACTTCGAGCCCTTGCTCATGAAGGACGCTGGTCTTTATCCTCCGTGAGGTCTTTGTGTGGAGGAGGCCGTGCCTGCCTCCTAAAATGAGCTGAAATGTTCCCTCCTCCCCCACTTTCTCAGGGTCTGTGCAGGGGTAGTATGGCCCCCTTTGTCCTGGGACCTCCCGGGGGCCACGTTCAGTGCCAGCAAGAAAGCAAGCGGGAAGCGAGGACCTGCGTGATTTTCACCAGGAGAGTTTCTCATCAGGAACGGCTCACCAGGTGTTGAAGAACCCCACCTCTGCCTCACCAGACACAGTGTGGCTGGCGGCTTTGCTGCCGTCCTGCCCCTCTGCGGAGCCTCTCAGCACCACGAGGTCCCCAGGAGAGGGGCTGAGCCCTGTGTGGGGACCACAGGGCTGGAGAGACCCCACCTGCCACTTTGGGGCTGGGAGCTTCCCCGTGGGTCCTGGGGATGACTTCTGGAACACGCACGGCTGGGGTGGGGGTCTAGGTCAGTGGACTTAGGAGCTCCCAAAACTCACGTGCAGCTCTCTTTAGGCCTGAGTGCTGGAGCCCCAGCTAGGCTTTCCTGAGTGGGAGGACATATGTCACTGTCTCTGTCTCAGGTCTCTTCCCAGTCGGATGGCACAGGCGGGGCCCCACGGAGCTCCAGGCTGCTGTTCAGATGCTCGAGTTTCAGCCTCACATACCCAAATCCCAGCCCCACCACCTGCCCCTAAGTCCTGCCTTCCCGGGGCCTCATGGACTGAGGGGTACAGTGAAGGGCCCTCGACTCCCGCTGGGGCTTTGAGCCCAGCCCCCAGTGGACCCTGCTGGCCGGGAGATCCAAACTGGATCACGGAGAGGACTCAGGGTCCGGGAGTCACAGGGTAGCCCCACAGTCGCCTCTGCCAGAGGGCCAGTGACCACCTGGGTGCCCGCTCTTATCTCCACCCACAGACCCCAAGAGATTCTGCCCAAAGCTTGACCCCACAGACCCCGGGCACGTGGCTGGTAGCCTTCCCTTTATCGGCCAATTATGTCGCCACTGGGAGTTAAAGCAGGAAATACGGATGTTGCGAACCTGCTGGTTACATCACAGAGCAAGGAGGTACGCCCATCTAAAACGGGGCACCCCGCCCCCAGTACACGTGCTGGCAGTCTTGCCGTAGAGGACGAAACATCAGGGCAGAATTTGGGGCTCAGAGAGGAACCTCCGGAAGGCCCCGGGGCGGTCGTTATAATTGGTCCAATGTTCAAGACTGTGAGACTCGATTCCCTGACAGATCTGCCCCTACAGCTCCACTCGTGCCTTGGGGCCGACCTCCCACCCCCATACACACCCCCATACACACACATACACACACACACACACAGGCACACACACACACACTTTCCCAGGCCAGGGCAATGTGGACCCCTCCCCCCAGAGTCAATGACGAAGGGCCCTGGGTATGTGGAGAGCCCACTGAAGGGGACCCCTATGGTCCTGGCCTCATACCCAGGGCAGCCCCCCTTGGCCTGAAGCCCAGGCTGCAGACGGGACAGCACCCCGAGACCTGAACGTGCTGATGCTCTGAATTGGGTCCAGCACCTCCCAAACCAGCTTTACGATGTCCCCAGGACTCCACACCCAGGACGCAAGTCATGACCCACGGATGGAGTCACCTGAGAGGGACCGGTTTCTCCTTCTCTAAGTGAGGGTCATTCTGACTTCAGGCCCCTGGGCCTCGGAGCTGGAGGGACAATGGGCCTTAGCCGGGTTTGGGCCTGTCCCACCCTGTCCAGTCAGGGTGAGGGCCCAGTCGCCTGCCAGGCTGAGTGGGCTCTGGAATCAGCGGTGCGGCCAACCTGGGCACGACCCACATGGGTGGGGCTGGGACCACATCCCGCCAGCAGGGTGCCTTGCCCCCACCCCCAGGTGTCGCGGGCAGGGCTGGGTCTAGGGGTCCGGGAGGCTGGAAGGCCCTGGGCTGGCCGGTTTCTTCCAGAGCAGACGGAGCCCCCAGCGGCTTGGGGCCTCCCACCTCCCGGAGCTGGACCTACTGAGTGTCCTCAGCTCCGCCTCCAGAGTGGGCATCAACCTTCCTCAGTTTGGGGAAACAAGACCCAGAAGAGGAAGCGGCCTCAAATTCTGCTTTTGGCCAAAGGGTGTAAACTTCCCCCAGGCAAGGGAGAGCCATGGAGGAGAAGCACCGATGATCCCGCATGGGCGTGTTACCCCAGGGGACCCTCGCCTCGCGCGGGAAAAGTGCTCCCGTCTTGTATGTGAGACCCTGGGCCGTCCAGAGCGGCTCAGTTACTGACGCTCGAGCCCAGCAAGAGAGGGGCAGATCCCAAAGTGACCCCTCAGCCCCACGCTGGCTGCCCCGAGCCCCTCCTGCCCCCACAGCCCGTTGCCTTCTCTGGGAAGACCCAGGTCAGTGACCCTCTGTGCTCAGCCCTTCCTAGAGAGCCCACGCCCAGGGTCCAGGGGCTTGGGGGGGGGGCCTAAATTCCTCCTCATCAGGCCCGTGAGCAGGGGTACCTCCCCGAGCAACCACAGAACTGCGTGCGCTGGGGTCTCTATGGACACTGGGCCCCACCCCACCCCCGGGTCATGCATGTACCAGCAGGTGTGTGACCAGATGGTCCAGCCAGGTGTGAGGCGCTCTCCAGGCTGGCTGGGATCTGCCGGCTAGCCCTGCCCTGGGGTTCAAAGACCTCAGGACATCGACATGGGGGGGCCGTCCTTCCAGCTGGAGCCACTGGCCAAGCAGGGAGCAGACCTTCCGGACTCCACCAAGCGAGGACAGTCTCCGCTCCTCACCCCTGCCCTGCCTGCACCCACTCTGACCTCAGCCAGCGTCCGGACACAGGCCAGGAGGCGAGGCAGCTCAGGGTCCAAGGAGGCCGGGCCCCAGGCCCAGAGTCAGTGCCCCGAGCCCCCACCGCCAGGACCCCCGGAGCCCCCGGAGCTGTCCTGGCCAGGACAGCGTTCCCGGGAACAGCACGTCCGTGGTCCCCGATTGATCAGGCAGCCAGTGGTTCCCAGGAAGGGTGTGGGACTCTGCTCCCCTCTCCGGGGGCCTGTGGGGAGGGCTGCTGGCCCCACGCCCACACGTTTCAGGGCACGGGACAGCCTGTCAGCCAGGGGCCCGGGGAGCCGCCCGCCATCCCCATCCCGCCCCGATTGGATGCAAGTGTGACAGTTACTGTCCCTCAGGGCCGTGCCCTGGTCACGTGAAGCTGGCTCAGGCTCAGCCATTTAATTATCTCAGAAGGGGGAAACCCCAAAAATATTCAACCCCAAACAGTCCACCGGACTTTCATCTGTTCTTCAGGAAAACGCACCGTTCTTCCAGAGGCCCCCACTCCTTCCTCTCCCAAACCCGCTCCCACCCACCCCTCCACGGGCGTCTGGGATGGGCCAGCGGACTGGGGCTGGTTCTCGGGGCTCTGGGGCCCCCCGACCCACTCCGCCCCCTCCCCCGACCCGCTCCGTGTGGCCATGATAGGGGCTGAGCTTGGTTCTTGTCACAAAGGGGTGTTTTTAAAGAAGACCCTCCCGACAAGTATGAGAGCCACGACAAAAGTCCCGGCCACCACGTGTCAGTCTTCGTGCCGGGCACAGGATCAGATGTGAAACACGCATGACAGTGTGCCGACTTCACGAGGAAGCCATGGAAAGCTGAGGTTTAGGAACGAACACCCCAGACCAGGATCCATGCTGGAGGCAGCAGAGCCGAGGGCTGACCCGGGGGTCCGGTTCCCGGGTGGGGTCGGGGGGCGCTCCCAGCCCAGCAGGCTGTCCCACCCACGAGCCCAGGACAGGAAGAACAGAGCCTCTGACCTGTGTCCCCTCTGCCTTCATTCTCCATATTTCTGAAGCTCTGGCTTCTGGGGCCTCGGTGATCCTACAGGGACCGTCCCTCCCGGGCACAGGAACCATTGCCTGGGAACTTGCTTTTCAAATGCAAACCAGCCCAGTGGCCCAGTGGCCCAGTGGCCCAGTAGCCCGCTATCTCCCGCCCTGGTCAAGCCGGCTGGTCTCAGACAGCAGGGACAGCCCCTGACTTGCTCAGATGGGCCCATCCTCAGCCCACGTGCCTGGCCTGGCCAAGTCCGACTAAAACCACAGGAAGGGCTCCTGCCCACACGTCCTCCTGCCTCGGCCTGCTGAGCAGCCGGCCACTTCCCAGCAGTGGTCTCCAGTAGCCTGCCCCTCCTCTGACGATCATCCCCGATGCGCTGGCCTCAATGCCCACATGCAGACGCGGGCTGGCCGGTGGCTTGGGTGTGGTGCTAGGCGGCCCCGCTGCCAGGGAGTGGGGGCCCCTCCCTCTGTCCCCATCTGCCCCTGGGGGGTCTGGGCAATCTCGGCTCCCCACTCTGGCTCTCAGAGGTGCTGATTTTGTCCGGAGGCTCAGATGGGATGTTGGCTGTGGAAACCGTGTGAGAACAGGTTCACCCCACACCCCCCACCTGTTGCCTGTCCCTCTGTTTCTCCCGATGTGGGCTCCTCACTGACATGTCCACTGACTCCTCCACGACATGTCCCTAACCTGTGACGTCCCCCTCACCTGCAGACTTGGGACCCGAGGGACAGAGGCACGCTGGCCTCCTGCCACCTCAGAGCTGGGCTGGGATTGAACCGGGTGAAGCTGCCCATGGCGAATGTCAAGAACAGTCTCCTTCTGGCCACTTCACCCCACGGAGCCCCGCGTGGCAGTCAGGCACCAGCTGTGAAAGCTCAGGAAAGACGCGGCTAACCATAGAGCACGTGGCGCATCTGGCTTCGGCCCGGCCTCCGAGAGCCTGAGAACGCGGAGCCTTTCGGAACCGAGCGCCGTGTGTGCTCTGGGGGGGAGAGGCACGCAACGTAGCTGGCCTGGCCGCCGCCCCCATGAGGTCCACACTGCCCCCAGACACGTAAGCCACACTTCCTGACCTCGGGGAGCCCGTCCGCAGGTCAGGGGACCAGACGTGTTGAGGGTGGCCGCAGGAGTAAGTGGGATGCCCCACGGAGAGCGCGGACAGCAGAGCGGCCTCCCCTCCCTGTCCTGGGGCAGCCACGGCGCAGGACCACGACAGAGGGGCACGACGGAGGGCCACAACAGCTTCCTGCAACAGAAAGGATGCTCTCCCAGTCTGGAAGCTGCAAGTCTGAATCCTGGTGTTCCCGGGCCGTGCTCCCTCCAGGGTTCCAGGGATGGTCCTTCCTGCCTCTTCTAGCTCCTGGGGCTCCAAGCATCCCTGGGCTGTGGCCACGCTACCCTCCACCCTCCCCCAACAGCCTCTGCCTCCGTGCTCTTGTGGCTTTTTCTTTCCCTGTGTGTGTGTCTCCTCTCGCTTCTAAGGACACCTGTCCCTGGGTTTAGGGTCCGCCCAGGTAATCCAGGATGCTCTCCTCTCAAAACCTTCACTCACTTCTGCCAGACCCTTTTCCCCCATAAGGCCGCCCTCCTAGCCTGCAGACTTGCCACGGACGGTCTCCCAGGGCCCCATGCAGCCCACTGCAGGCGTCACGCCACGGTTCTTACTGCCACCAATGGAAAGCCTGGCAGGTGTGAGGCTCCACTCATGGCAGGGGACAGAAAACGCCAGGTAGGACCTCCCCACAGGATAGGGATGGGATAGTCAGCATGGCGGGGCAATGGAGGCGTGCTGGGGACAGCTGCCCAGGAAAGCCGGCGGGGCGGGGCGGAGGGAGTGTCTGGAGGCACTGAGGAAGGTCCTGAGGCTCCAGCATGTTGCAGGGGGAGCAGGCCGGGCAGGTAGGGGTGCGTCCCGCAGAGGACACCAGGCCACCTGGCCTGCAGGCTGCACACATGGTTCGCATTTTTAGGCAAAGCACAGGAAGGCCGGGAGCTGGGGAGTCAGCAACCTTCGTCTGGGCTCGGGCTGGCCCCCTGTGTCAGGGGAATGAGCCCGAGGCCCCTGGGAACCACGGGGACACAGCATCTTTCCAGCACTGTTTCTGATGTGGAGCAGGTGAGCTCGGGAGTCCCCAGCAGCCACAGACAGAACACAGTCGGCGGAAGAGGAAATTCCTCGTGCGGAACGTCTCGGGCTCTACGGCTCTGCAGAACACAACTTGGGAAAGTATTTTAACCCCAAAACATCTGCTGACTGCTGGCACCCAGGGTCTGTGGCCCGCATATGGTGGGAAGGGGGGTCCTTGGGAAGGGGAACCAACCTCTGTGGACCACCTGCAGCAACGCCCGCCAGTGACCCCTCATGAGACCCAGCCCCAAGCCAGGCGCTGAGCTCTACACCAAGGGCCAGTCCAAGAAGGGGGAAACTGAGGCACGGGGGTGGCAGGTCCTTCTTTCAAGGGCCAGGACATGCCCACGCTCCTGCCTCCCATGCATCTCTGCCACAAACCAAAGGACCTCGGGAGGAAGCGCCATGGAACCACCCAGAAGGCGTGGCCGGCCTGACTGGACATGGGGTCTGCAGCCTGCCGCTTCCTCCCCTTCAGGCATCGGGCGGGCGTCGGGGGCACTGGCATCCAGGATGGGCTGAGGAGGAAGGCTCGGGCCAGCCCACACTGCCTGGACATCTCTGAGCTCATCCCTGTGAACGGGCAGCACACCCCTCCCATTTCCAGGGAACTGGCCCAGACGCCCTCGGTCCAGCCCTCTAGGCCCCAGAGGACACGAGAGGATTTAGGGCGGGTGGTGAGTGCAGCGGCTCCAGCAGATCTCAGAGAGGCTCCCAACAGCAGGTGAGAAGCCTCGGTGCCCCTCCAGCCAAGCACCTGCTCTGCCCAGGTGAGGAGACAGTCCTCCGAGGACACTGGGGGACTGGCATGGGGACATGGGTCTGGGGAAGCAGACAGAGGTGCTCTGGGTCCCCTTTTGGGTCAACGGGCAGGTGTACCTGTTCTGAGAGTCCGGACACTGAGCCGTCCCAGCACGTCCCCCTCCCTGGCACAGCCTGGCCTCCCCACCGCTGGCCTCCAAGCCCAGAGTCCACTCAGCCCTCTTGACATACACTGGGGACATCACAGCCCAGAAAGGAGAGGGCCAGCACAGTCACCCATGACACCAAAGGCTGACCCAGCTCGCTGGACCTGAGAATGAGCCGCCATGTGCCCTGATATGGGACAAGGCTCGAGGGGACAAAGGCGAGACTCCACGGGGGACAAGGGCAACCAAGAGAAGGATGCTTGGGGTGCCAGGCTGGGGTGCTCAGAGCAGGCAGAGGAAGGGGAGTCAAGAGGAGAGCAGATCCTTAGGGTAGATGGGACCTGGGTAAGTGGGGAGGGGGTCAGGGTACCCCAGCAGGACACAGCCCAGCAAAGGTGTGTGAGGGGAAGCCAAAGGGTGTCAGGTGAGCCCTGTCTCTCTCTGTCCACCATCTGTTTCCCTCTTCATCTCTGACTCTTTCAGTTTTACCTGGTCTCTGTCCCCCACCGCTGTCTCTGTCCTCCCCCCATTGCTCTCTGCACCCCACACCCCCTAACCTGGAGCCAGGGTCTTGCCAGCCTCTGAGTTGGCATCTCTGGGCTGAGAACAAGGCCCACTGTGGGTCTGGGAGGAGGGGTATAGGAAAGGGACAGCTTTCGAGAGACCCTCAGCTGCCCCAGTAGACGTCCCTGGGACCCAGTCTCCCTCCCCTGGAGACTGTCCTAAGCAGGGCACAGCCTGGACAGGGACAGAACTGTCGGCTGCTGGTGGCAAGCACTCCCATTAGCTTCTCCCCAGAGGACCCAGGGCTCTGGAACCCATCGCTGCAGTCAGAGCAGCCCGTCCCCAACGTCCCTACAGCAGGAGTGCTGGGGGGTTTAACCTCTGCCCGGGTGAGGCTGGGGTCTCCGCAGCCCTCTCACACCCTCCCAGCCACCTGCTGCTCCCACCACAGCATCTTCCTTCCCCTCTTGCCAGCACAGGACAGTGTCCTTGGGCCTCAGAGCCTCTGGGGTGGGGGACTTAGCAGGAGTGGAGTCCAGGCCCTCCTGGTGGGAAGCCAGGTCCCGATAGAGGAGGCAGGAAGCCCCTGCATGGCAGAGCCTCACGGGGGTCCCTGTGCCTGCGGGACCTCTGTGCCTGCGGACCTCTGCCACCGCGCAGGGCCCTGGAAATCTTAGGTGCCTTCCGTGGAGCCCCCCCTCGCCAGGAGGAGGGCAGGGCCCGCACCCACTAGTCAGCGCCCCGCCCGTACCCCACACTAGGCACAGCTTGCCACCCAGTCTGAGGCCCGAAGTGTCAGGCCTGGCCAGGGAGGGTGGCCCCCTGGGGCCGGAACACCACGACCTGGGGCCATGCTCCGCCCCCTAAGCGGGGCCCACTGCCAGAAGCGCTGTCTGCCGCCTCCCCCCAGGGCCGCCCGCAGTGGAGCCAGCCGGGATGTTCGGGATGTTCGGGCTCTGGAGAACCGTCAACAATGTGCTCTTCTACCTCACCCTGGCCGTGGGCCTCGCAGGCCTGCTGGGCAACGGGCTGGTCCTCTGGCACCTGGGCCTGCACATCAAGAAGGGCCCCTTGTCCCTGTACCTGCTCCACCTGGCGGCCGCCGACTTCCTGTTCCTTGGCTGCCAGGTGGGCCTCTCCGCTGCGCAGGCCGCCCTGGGCGCCCAGGACAGCCTCTACTTCGTGGTCCCCTTCCTGGGCTTCTCCGCGGGCCTCTGGCTGCTGGCGGCCTTCAGCGCCGAGCGCTGCCTCTCCCACCTCTTCCCGGCCTGCTACTGGGGCCGCCGTCCCAGGCACACCTCCGCCGTGGTCTGCGGCCTCATCTGGGCCCTGACGCCGCCCGCCGTGCTGCTGCCGGCCCACGCCTGCGGCCTGCTGGGGGGCCGCGCGCGCCTGGGGACCTGCCTGCAGTACCACGCAGCCAGCGTCACGTGGCTGCTGTCCCTGGTGTGCGGGGCCTGCGGGGCCGGCCTGGTGCTCTTCGTCTGGGGGGGCTGCTGCTCCCAGCGCCCGCGGCCCCAGTTCTTCGGGGTCACGGTGGGCTCCGCGCTCCTGCTCCTGCTCTGCGGCCTGCCCCTGGTCTTCTGCTGGAGCCTGCGGCCGCTGCTCAGCTTCCTGCTGCCACTCTTCCTCCCGCTGGCCACGCTGCTGGCCTGTGTCCACGGCAGCGCCAAGCCGCTCTTCCACTTCATGGCCGGCCGCCAGCCGGGCCCCCCGCAGCCGCTGCGGGCCGTGCTCCGGCGGGCCCTGGGGGAGCAGGCCCCCCTGGAGGCCGGGGGGCTGTCCCTGCCCATGGGCCTCCTGTAGCTGGCTGCCAGCCAGGGCGGACCCTTCCCCGGGGACCCCACGACACCCCGGCTCACCGGCCCAGGGGACCCCAGACTGAGGACAGGGCCAGGGCGGTGGTCCTGACCCCTGCAGCCCCCGGAGCCTGAGGAGGTCCAGGAGCCCGGGGGTGGGGAAGGACCCAGGGGCGCGGAGCAGCGCATCCCCAGGCAGAGCCCCCCCCCCCCCCCGGCTCTGGCCTCCTCCCCACCCTGCCCCAGCTCAGGCCGCAGGCGCCGAGGCGCACCTGGAAAAGCAGGGCTGACAGGTAGCCCCAGGGCCCAGAGGGGGGCTGGACGGACGGGAGCGCAGCGGATGGCGGTGCCCACGCGCTTGACTCTTCCTCCGCGAGAGGGGCGTGGAACCCGGCCGCGCCCCCGCCCCCCCAACCCCGGCGGCCGCGCCCCGGCACCCCAGCAGTTCCTCGCCGGCCGCCAGACAGCGCTGCATCCTCACCAAGTGCGGCGCGCGGGGCGGTGGCTGGGGCTCGCCGCAGGGGGCGGGCAGAGCCGCGGGGGGGGCGGGGCTCGCCGCAGGGGGCGGGCACAGCCGCGGGGGGGGGGGGGGCTCGCCGCAGGGGGGGGGCAGAGCCGCGGGGATGGGAGCGGGGCTCGCCGCAGGGGGCGGGCACAGCCGCGGGGGGCGGGGGCTCGCTGCAGGGGGCGGGCACAGCCGCGGGAGGGGCGGGGCTACCCTCCCGGCCCCGCCCCCGGCCGAGCGTCCCGGGCACCCTGCAGCGCGCAGGCTGCTGTGGCCCGCGACCCCCACCCTCATCCTCCGCACCTCCCCCGAGTCCTGCGCTCTTCCTCTCATCGCCCCATCCCTGCCCGCTCCTTGCAGACCCTCCCCTGCGCGGCTTGCCCTGGGGCTTTCCTCGTGAAGGAAGTGAGCGAGAGAGAGAGAGACAGGGAGGGACTGGGAGGGACAGGAAGGGGGAGGGAGGGACAGGGACAAGGGCGGACGGAGTGGGGGGGTGGGCAAGCAGCCAAGCTTTCTAGCTTTCAAAGTGCAAATCATTTTGTGGATTTTCGGACGATTGAAAAAAGGTAGCTCACGGCCACGGTCCAGCATTCAAGCCCCGCGGGAGATACTGAAACTCCGGAGCCAGAGGGAGGCGCTCTGGGTGCCAGCCCTTCGGCTCTATGTCCCCAGGAGGGACCCGCAGAAACGTGGGCTGTAACCAAAAGGAGGACACTGCCCCCACCCCAACTCTGTACCTGTCACAACGAAGCCTTTTCCAAGCCCAGGAGGTTTGTTCGAGAAAGTGGTCTGTGCGTCTCCCCGGAAGCGCCCCGCGGCTCCCTGCGGGAAGGTCAGGCCACGTTAAGAAGCGGAGAGAAGGAGGTGTCACCACCCACAACCCGGAGTCACCTGCTTCTGCACGTTTTCCATGCCCGGGGTGCGGGGTGCTGCACAGGACCCGCTCCGGCCACACCAAGCCTCTCACCCCCGGCCCGCCGGGTTTCCCCAGGCCTCGCACGCCAGGAGATGGCGGGGAGAACTCAGTCTGGTGGATGTGCGGCCAGGAGCAAACGCCAAGAACGAATTCTTGAGACTATTTCGGTGCAAAAAGGTTTTATTTAAAGCACAGGAACTTGACCCGTGGGCAGGAGGAGGGGCCCTGGGGCTGGGAGGGCTGGTGATCTTGTACTTTCAGGTTGGGAGGGGCAGAATAAAGGATGATTCCCAAAGCATCTTCATATGTTAAAGAAGACCCCCAGATCCCGGAGGGCTATTGTCAGGCTCGGATGACTTTTGCCAGTATCGTTAGCGGCTGAAGCTGGGGTTCCGAGGAAGGTGGCTCTGTCTGTCTCCCGTACTTGTCAGTGGGCTGCAGGATGTAAGGACGTTTGATTTTACCTACACTTCTTCGCCGTTGTTCTCGTCCAGTCTAAAGGCCGTCGTGAGGCTCTGGGAGTGTAGGGGAAGGGCCCTGAACCCCGAGAGGTCAGGGAGGCTGCTTTGGGGGTGGGATGCTGTGGGGTGCGAGGGGCTGCCCATTCTTGTGACGTTTCTTGCCAGACTGCAAAGAGGGGTGTGGCCTCCTTCTTGGAAGGCCTAGGAATGGGATGAGGGTTAGGGGAGCATTTTCAGAGCTGGGGTGCCCCAGGATCAGTCCCATCCTCCCAGCCCTAGAAAATAGCGGTGAGCCCCCTGTGGGGCCCTCCATCTGTCTGCTGGCAGGAACAGGTGGGGACAGGAGGAGACAGGCCGCTAGCAGTGTCTAGGGCTCGTGATAAACAGCCCCGTCTAGACGGATGAGGAGGGCAGGGGCTTCTGGCCAGGAACCTGCTGCTGCATTGTGGGGACACCCG
The DNA here is from genome assembly GCF_002288905.1 of Enhydra lutris kenyoni. NCBI lineage: Eukaryota > Metazoa > Chordata > Mammalia > Carnivora > Mustelidae > Enhydra > Enhydra lutris. The sequence goes on along the minus strand of NW_019154106.1, from coordinate 2,402,275 downwards.
CCTGAGCGCAAACAAGCCAGTGAGTGTCCTCGGTCCTGGAGGGACGGGGCTGTCACTGTGCTGGGCTCCCATCCTGCGGCACCTCTCTAGCTGGGTGACCTCCAGCAAGTCTCCTGAAAGCTCAGAGGCCCGGTCCGCATAGGGGGTGGGGCAATGTCTCCTTCCAGATCTGATTCAGAGCAACAAAGGCAAGGCAGCTTGTCCTTGGGAGAGGCCATCCCAGGTACCATCTGCCTCTCCTGACCTTCAGGGCCAACAGCATCACCTCCCATACCCAGCAGAGCTCCAGATGTCCGCAGCCAGCCCTGACCTGGGCACCCCACCACGCTCTTGGCGTGTCCCGCCCAGCTGTCAGCGGGCACGTGGTCTCAGGTGTGCCCCTGCGTTGGCTGAGCTCTCGAGGTGACCACCCGGTCCACAGGAGCCCCCACCTCCACCTCAGTACCTCTGTCCTGCGCCCTCAGTGGCTCCCCTGTCCTTGTCCGCAGCTCACTAGAAGGTGAGCTCCAGGGGACAGGGAACAGGTGACTTCATCCACTGCTGCCTCCCTTGAGCTGGGGGCTCAGACCGACAGGAGGAGGGGCTCAAGGAGCGACAGCCAGGTAGAAGCATGTGTGACACAGTCAAAGAATCAGTGATGTGGATGAAGCCAGGTATAGCTGAATGGACTCGGACCCAGCGGATCCCAGGTTCTAGAACCTTCCCAGGCAGCCTAAGTCATGACCACTGACCTGAACCCTGAGCGGGGTGTGGGTTACAGAGAGCCTGGGCTGAGCCCTGCAGAGTCCAGCCACCCCAGCCCCTGGCCCCCCTTAGCCACACCCTCCCCTTCCAGCCAACAGACATCATTAGAGCCAACTCCGAGCTGGGCATTGCACAGGAGCCCAAGACATGGATGTGCCATGGTGTGGCCCCTGGCCCCACGGAGTTTGGGGTCTGGAGAAGGGACAGTCATAAACACTGTTCAAAGACAGCTTGTGAGCGAGAGTGTACACTTACGTGTGCAGACGGCTAGGGAGGTACCCCAGTTTGCCCCGGACCATCCCAGTTCAGCCACATTGCCCTTGTGCCGTTAGAGTCCTCCTTTGTTCTCCCAAGTGTCCCAAGTGTCGTCCTCCAGGAATGACAAATCACCCGGTTGCCCAAGTGGGAGCGAAGCATGGAGGAGGGTCACATATCCCCACATAGAAAGCAGGCGGGCTTCCAGGAGGAGGGGGTATCTGCCTGAGCCTCACAAAGGTAGTGTGGGATGAGGAGGAAAGGACTGCCATCGGTGGGAGGAGGGGGAGGTCTGCTATGAAGAAGAGAAAGGTAGGGACCTCCACGGGAGGCCGCTGGCTGCTGGGCCCCGGGATGGGAGTGGGCGTGTACCAGACAGGGGACAGTGGACACCCCCGGGAAAGTGGGCACAGGCACACAAGCGGCCTTCCTCCCAAGTGCCTTTCCTGTGGTTCATCTCAAATTACGTGTGGCTGGTCTGACACGGTGGTCAAAGCTCCGTGGCTTCATTTGGTTTGGTTTGGTTTTCCCAAGCGGATATCCGGGCGTTCCAGCCCACTTGGAAAGAATTCCCTTCTCTCTTTGAATCGCATCGGCACCACGGTGTAAATCCATTGATCGTACAGGGCGGGTCTGTCTCTGACTCTGTTTCCCCAATCTACTGGCCTGTCCTTCTGCCAACACCACTGTGTCTGGTACCGTGGCGAGCTCCCATGTCCTAAAGTCGCGTGGTCCAAGCCCTACAGTGCTCTGTTTCTTTCTGGGGACCCGCACTTCGGCATACGTTTTAGAATCCGCCTGACGAGGTCTTCAGAAGCCCGTGGAAACTTTTACCGAGATTGCATTGAATCTGTTGAACAGAGAACGGGCATCTCAGCGACGGGGAGTTTTCCAATGAACGTGCACGGTTTGCCCCCGCACAGTTCTCTTCCATCGTGGTCTCCTGTATGTGCTTTGTAAGCCCCATTCCTAGGGACCTGAGGTTTCCGGATGCCATGTGGATAACCTCTGCATTTCATTTTCCAGCTGTTCGCCGACAGTGTCTTGGTTTTTTTATATTGATCTGACTTGCTACACGATCTAACAGCCATCCCGCCAAATGGCTAAATGTCCTGGCTGGTTCCAGCCGTCTCTTTGAGATGACTGAGCATTTCCTATGGACGCGATCCCACCATTTGTAAACGGAGATAGTCTCTCTACGTCCCGTTTTGGCGGACACCTGCCACGCCACGTTGAGTAGAAATCGTTGACGCGGACATCCTCGCCGTACCTCGATCCTAGAGGGATGATGTTTATTATTTTACCATTAAACACGATATCATCGGCAGGCCTTTTATTTCCTTTGTCATGTTGATCTCATTCCCATCTATTCCTAGTTTCCTGAGAGTTTGGGTTTCTGTAAGTCATGTACAGGTATTGAATTTTATCAAATGCTTTTTGTCATGTGTGAAGACAACAACGTCGGGACGCCTGGGTGGCCTCCGTGAGTTAAGCACCGATTCTTGATTTCGACTCAGGTCATGATCTCAGGGTCGTCAAATCGAGCCCCACGTTGGGCTCTGCATTGGCTGTGGTGCCTGCCTGGGATTCTCTCTCTCCCTCTTCCTCAACCTCTACCCCCTCACCCTCTCTAAGAAAGAAAGAAAGAAAGAAAGAAAGGGAGGGAGGGAGGGAGGGAGGAAGGAGGGAGGGAGGGAGGGCGGGAGGGAGGGAGGGAAGAATAAACCTGGCGTATGAAGACAATGCTATTGCTTTTCTCCTTCCTCTGTTGGCGTGGTGAATTACACCGATTCATCGTCAGGCCGACCTCGAACTCCTTGGATGAGCCCCACTTGGCACAGTGTGTTGTGCTCTGTACGTCTCAGGGGACTCCATCTGCCAGTATTGTGATAAGGGCATCTGCATTTCAGTTCCTGAGCGATGTTCTCTCACTCGGTTTCCCGACAATGTCCTTGCCAGGCCGGGTCCTCAGAGCTCCCCCTCCTAGTCCCTTCTCTCTGAGTTTGTGGCTGAAGCCAGCATTATCCCACCCGGCGAGCCATCAGATCTAGACTTCTCGCGAACGGGGTTTAAAACACAGTTTCCATGGCTTCAACCCGCAGAGGGCTATTCAGGTTCCCTTTCCCTTTTTCCCTTGGTTTCGAAGAGTTTTATTTCTCAAGGAATGCTTCCCTTCCAGCCAACAGGAGTTCAGCCTAAAACTGGATGTGACACACCCCATCCCATGGTACGCGGATCATACCCACGCGCTGTCTCTTTTGTGCCTCCTGGGGGAAATCTGCGTTTGTCTCTCGACCTCTCTTGGCAGGTTTGATCGATATCCTTCAGCCTTCAAGAGAACCCGCTCTCCGTTTGGTGGTTCTCCCTGTCGTTCATCTGTGGTCTACCCGCCGGCTTCTGCTGTCTTCATTATGTCTTTGCTTCCATTCCCCGGGGCTTTAATTCTCTCCGCTTCTTCTAGCGTCCCGAGTTCAGTAGCTTCAACCATGTCTTCTGGATCTTTCCTGCTTCCAGGAGTGTACACGAGAGCAACGGTTCCCCTTCAGGAGCTTCCCCACCTGCTTCCTGCCGTGTTCACCTTCTGCAGATTCAAAAGAATTCCTCATTTTCTCTGTAGTTCCTATTAAAAACCTGTCACTGGACTTCTCAACATTGAGGGAATTTCTATTTATCTCTTCGTTTTGTTGTCAGTTTCCAATACAATTCCTCTCGGGTCCAAAAACTGTCCTTCAGTACTCTTGGGTTCCTTGAGACGGGCGCATGGCCCGGCTGGTGGCTGCCAGGGCGGGCACTCCGAGTGCACATGGGAGGACTGTCCGCGTGTCCTTGTCGCACGCAGCTATCCAAATGATGTTCAGTTTTCCTACATTTGTACTGAGCGGTTTTATGTTTGTCACGTCAGTCACTAAGGGAAGAGTGCTGAGATCTCCACCTGTGAGCACAGAGTGTTTCCTTTTCTTTCTACTGGGTTTTGCTTTCAATATTTTGAAGTCATGTCATTAGACCCACGCCCGTTTGGGATTATTATGTGCGTCTGATGAACGGGCCACTTTCTCACGTGAGGACCTTAAGATATGTCCAGGGATGACTCTCTGCTCTGCACATCTGAGCCTGGAAGCTCGCTTCCCCGCCTGCGGGGAGGCACCGCTCATCCCTTGGAAGAGTGAATGGGCTCAAGCAGACACGATGACGTGTGGTGCAGACCCAGGCCACGGGAGGCACTGTGGCTCTCCCCTGGCTCTCTCAGATCACTCGTGCTGAGGGAGGCCATCCGCCGTGTCACCCAGGCTGCAAAGATGCCCACGTGGCCAGGAACTAAGGCCTCCTGCCAACAATGGGCCAGAGACCGGGGCCAAGTGAGCACACCGTCTTGGAAGCGGACGCCCCAGTTCCAGCCAGGACGTCACGGGTCCACAGACCAGGTCCCCGGCGTGAAGGCAGCCACGGGACAGACCCTGAGCCAGAGCTACCCACGGAAGTCCCTCCCAAATTCCTGACCTACAGAAGCTGCGAGATGATCCAAGTTAGGTGTTTTAAGATGCTAAATTTTAGAGTAATTGGTTGTGAAGCACTCAATTCCTCCTGCAATCGTTATGAGGTACCCCTCTGTCTCTGGCAGTGTGCCGCCCCCGGGAGTCTGCTCAGCATGAAACTCATGCAGTGGCTGAGGCTGCCTTGTGATTCTCACCAACACGGCCCCCTCTTCGTTCTTTTCTCGTCCACCTGCGTCTTGGTATTTGGAGTCTGTCTCTTGGAAGCAGCGTATTGCTGGGCAGTATTTTCCTTCTCCAACGGGAAAAATCTCTGCTTTTTAATCAGAGGGTATAGTCCGCTTACATTTAACATAATTGCTGATACAGCCGTGGGCAAGCCTGCCATCTTGTCATGGGCTTCCTTTTCAAGGCTCGTGGTCCGTGTCCTGCTGTCCTTCCTTTCTTGCTTCTCTTGGTTTCAGAAAATGATGTTCGGCATTCCAGTTCATCTTCTCTACTGGCTTTTTGTTTTTATTCTGGCAGTTTTCTCCAGAGACTATGACATGCCCCTTTAACTTATCGCTGATAACGTACGGGCTCTGCAGCGTCGATCAAGTCCCTGGCTCTTCTCCAGCCCTTTGGGCTATTGCTAGGTATTTTGTTTCTATGTAGGTGATAAACCCCAACCTCCACGTTCACTGCTCTTACTTTACATGGTCCGTAGATTTCTAAATAAATTAAGGAGAAAGTGTCCCTGTATAGTCACCATGTGTTTGTCTTCCCCGGTGCTCTCTATTTCTACTTTCTTTTTTATTTATTTATTTTAAGAGATTTTATTTTTTAGTTTTTATTTGAGGGAGAGTGAGAGCTAGAGAGAGAGCGTGAGCACACACACAAGGAGAGGGAGAAGCAGGCTCCACGCTGAACAGGGAGCCCCATGTGGAGCTGGATCTCAGGACCCCGGGATCATGACCCTGAGCCGAAGGCAGACACTTAACCTACTGAGCCACCCAGGCGCCCCTCTATTTCTACCTTCATCTGCATTATTCCTTTTCAGCCAGAAAAACTTCCTTTCACACTTCATGTCTAATGACCACAATTGCAGCTTTTGTCTGTCTGAAATGCCTTTACTTGCCCTTTGTCTTCTAGGATATTTTCACTGAGTATAAAACTCAGCTTAACAGGGTTTTCTCTCTTTCTCTCTCTCTCTCTCTCTCTCTCTCTCAGCATTTAAAAATGCCATCCCATGGCATCTGGCTCCCATAATTTCAGAGGGCAAGTCACATTTAATTATTATCATTGCTTCCCTCAATACAATGCGTCTTTTCTCTCGGTGCTTTTGAAATTTTTACCTCTGCATTTTATCAGCTTGACCATGAAGTGCTTTGATGGGGTTGTTTTTGTATTGGTTCTGCTTGGGATTCACTGAGCTTCCCAGATAATGCCTCCCCAGTGATGTCTACACCCTTTGTAATGTAAATACTCCACCTGGGAGCCTAGATGGCCAGAATAGACTTTTTCTAATCATACACTATATCTGTCTATAAAAGACACACTGTAGATTCAAAGGCACAAATCGGTTGAATGCAAAATGATTTTTCACGTGAACAATAATGCAAAGGAAGCTAGAGTGGCTATGCTAGTACCAGACAAAATCGACTCTAAGTAAATAGAGACAAAGAAGGACCCTTCTTTGAAGATGAAAGGATCTTTCTGTCAACAAGACACAACAACTCTAAACACATGTGTCTGTGGGGTGCTGAACGAGGCCGCCAAAAAGACATCCAGATCCTTACTGATGCAACCTCGGGATGTCACCTTACATGATAAAAGGGACTTTGCAGGTGCAATTAAATTAAGGATCTTGGGCTGGGGGTGGGGATTCCCTTGGATTAGTTGGGGGTCCCAATGTAATAAGGACCAGGGTCCTTATAAAAGGGAGGCAGGAGGACCAGGGAAAAGAGAGAGCAGAAAGAAGATGGTGGGGGGCGCCTGGGTGGCTCAGTGGGTTAAAGCCTCTGCCTTCGGCTCAGGTCATAATCCCAGGGTCCTGGGATAGAGCCTCACGACGGGTTCTCTGCTCAGCATGGAGCCTGCTTCCTCCTCTCTCTGCCTGCCTCTCTGCCTACTTGTGATCTCTGTCTGTCAAATAAATAAATAAAATCTTAAAAAAAAAAAAAAAAAGAAAGAAAGAAAGAAGATGGTGGAAGAAGTTTGGAGAGAGAAAACATACCAATAGTTGTGTGGATGGGATGGCCGCCATCTCACTGTCCTCCCACAGTGGAGCAAGATCCATCATCTCCCTGTGGCTCTTCTTACAACAGCACTGATCCCATCACAAGAGCGCCATACTCACTACCCGACCGCATCCTAGAGGCCCATGTCCAAATACTGCCACACTAGGGGTTAGGGCTTCGCCATATGAATTCAGTCCATGGCAGCTGGTTATCATCAGAAGGAGGGAAAGGGGAGGGATCCAGGCCCCCGGCTTATGGGCAAATTGGCAGGACTTCCCCATAGAACAAGTAGGCTGGAGAGCTGGTTTCCTCCTTTCATAGGTGCCGGTGCGCAAGCATACTTCCTCTCCCAGAGAAGGGGTCCCCAAGGGTTGCCATCACTCCTCCCAGCATGCACCTTGGTATCTTTGGATGCTGAGTCTGCCACACTCAGCTCTGTGCCCATCACAGAGTGCAAGCCTTACCCCAGGCAGGAGCTGAGGGTTTGTAGAGTTACTGCAGTGTTGGACCTTAAGGAAATCTGCTCTCAGGTACAGGGAGGCCCTCTGCCTGGACCCGCCCTCCCTCGATGCTCTGGTGTAGTCTCCTAGCAACCCACCCACCAGCTGACCTTTGCCAGCCAGGGCCTCCTGGGGACCTGTCTACACTGGACCACCCTCCAGCAACCCCAGGCACCAGGCAGAGGCTTGGAAAAGAGACCCGGCTCCTCCAAACTCAGTGTCTGGAGCCGCTGACGAGAACACTTTGCACCCTGGAGAGCACCCAGCATCTCTCCTGGGCAACTGGGACCCTGCTGGGCCCAAGGGCTCAACAGACACAACACAAGGCCAGAGGTCAGCAACTCTGACCAGCAAGCCTGCAGACAGGTAGCCTTTCTGGCATTCACAGGGATTAAATATGTTTTAATTAGTTGTCAGCACTTATCAATTGGGGAAATTCACATCAAAATCCAGGTTTCGGGTCTCTCCTGAAGGTCAGAGATCAGCAAACCTCACCCGCATTTCCGGTTGGCTGCGAAGGCAGGGCTGGGCCAGACTGGCTTTACACAGGCACGCCTCACGCTCCCCCGGGGGCCCCCTTCCCTGATGTCACCCTGAGCCCAGACCACTCCTCACTGACCGAAGAGGAAAGTGAATGGGTCTTTTCGCTCCCATCTTTTTGGTGAAAAGTGGGGAGAAACAGACCCAGAGACCCCCAAGAAATTGTTGTCGAATGGGCAACAAAAAGCACATGGCCCTGCATTCCCCCCCGAGGATAAGAATCCCCCCAACCCTTTGTTGTTTGGATGGAGAGACTGAGGCCCAGACAAAGAGTGCCCAGCCTCAGGTCACACAGCCAGGCCCCCTCCCCAAGATGTGCGGGCACATCTGTGATGCTGGGAGCCACAACAGTGGGGGCTCTGAAGAGGACCGTCCCCATCTCAACCCTGCAGGGCCCATTGGAGATGACATGCCTGCCTTGCAGACAACTGTGGGGGCTTCTGGCAGGGGGGCAGCAGGTGGCCCGTGGTCTAGCTAATGGCCTGCAGGAAGGGGGAAGGCCACTGCAGAAACACCAATTAAGGACATTTGGTGGCTTCCTGTGGGGAGCCAGGCCCTGTCTTGCCAGAGAGACCTGGGAGCCCTGAGCAGACAGATGGAGAAGAATGCCTACAGCCAGCGAGACCAGCCAGGCCAAGCTTCCTCCTCATTAGTGTCTCTCTAGGACACCACTCAGCGTCTGTGCCCAGGGTAAAGTCCAACCTGATCATAGGGTAGCCTTTCTGGAATAGATCTGAGGATGGGGTTATTCCCTGCTCTAAAATATTGCCTCCACTGACCCTCATGGGGTCTGAAGTTCCACCACTAGCATCACATTTGGAGGTAAAGTGGGATAAACTGACAGCAGAATGGAGACTGGCTCTCAGGGCTGGGCTGGGACGAGGGCTGGCCAGAAACCAAGAGGCAGGAAGAGCGGACTTTCAAGGTTAAATATGGCCTCAACTGCCTTGCTAAGAGGGAGTGGGGGACCCACAAGGCCTCCAGGAGACCCTAGGGTTATTGATGCCACCTTGCACCAGGGGCCTGACATGACACATTTTATGTTTCACCATTACATCATCACCATCATCACCACATCATCACCATCATCACCACATCATCACCATCACCACCATCATCACCACCAACACCACCATCATCACCATCGCCATCACCACCAACACCACCATCATCATCACCACCATCACCACCAACACCACCATCACCACCAACACCACCATCATCACCATCGCCATCACCACCAACACCACCATCACCACCAACACCACCATCACCACCAACACCACCATCACCAGCAACACCACCATCACCACCGTCACCATCATCACTCAACACCATCATCATCACAGTTATCACTACCACCATCTTCTTCACCATCACTCCTCCTCCTCCTCCTCAAGACATCCCCAAAGCCCTGCTAAGGATGAAGGAAAGAACAAGGAAGAGAACCATCCCACACCTCCATGCTCCACATCTCAGCTCATGACTTGCCCTGCACTCACCCCTGCGTGCCTCGACTCCCTCCCCAACCCCGTGCACACACATAGTCTCCTCCATTGGGCCAGTCTCCCAGTTCCCTGGATTTGACCCCAGCCATCTCTAAATCCTAACCTGACCCTAGCCTACACAGCAGATACACTCACCTGTTTGCAAGCTCAGGTGAGCCTGGGCATCAGGAACCATGTTCTAATTTGATGTTCCCTGTTTTGGGCAAAGACCTGTCAGGTGCTCAGTAAACACTAACAGAATGGGTGGAGGTTGGGGAAAGAGAGGGAGAGCGGAAGAGAAAGGAGAGGAGGAAGGGGAAAACAGGGACAGAAGGACATGGAGCTGGGAGAGGGAAGGAGGATATCAATAGATCAAACTTTCCCTCTTGGCTGAGGCTCACAAATTCCCTGGAAAATGAAAGCTTTCCAGACCACACACAGCTTGATTAAGGGGTACTGCCAAACCCTCCGGTTCTTCAAAGTTCCCTTCCTCAGAAGGGACAAAATTCCTGCCCTTTGTAAGAAAAGGAAGCCAAAATGAAGACACATCACCTTGCCCTTCTTGTTTATCAGACTGGCAGGCTCCCTCTCTTGCTCCGTAAACCGATGGGCATTAGGGCAAGGCCACTTGAACTCCACTGCAAAGACTCCCGCCTCCTGGGTCCATATCAGAACAAGGCATGGGTCCCAGAGAAGGCCTTGGAGGCGCACGGAATCCTGATGGCTGCAGGGAGCATGAAAGGGCGTGCAACTGGCCTGCTCAGCCGTGCTCCAGCCTGAGCAGCGGAGGTCCAATCCCCTACCCCTCACACCTGTTTGGGGTGTCCCCCTCCCTTGGTGGGAGTGGACCGTCCGATGGCCCCATGCCCCACATTGTCATCGGGACATCTGGAAGGTTCTAGCTGGCTCCTCCCAGCCTCTGTTTGGCACAGTCAGGGCTTCTGGGCTCGGCTCCACGAGGAGTTCTCAGAGGCAAATGCTGGGAGCCCCTGGCTCCAGCTGATGTGTGCAGAGTACCCTGGAATGCCAAGAGCCCCCAAGATGGACGAGACCGAGATCGCCCACAGGCAAGTGCCTCTGAAGCAAGGACAGTGCTGCTTGGTGTCTATCTGGGAGTCAAGACGTCATGGGCCTGGCAGAGGGATGGTCAGCCCTGGCTTCTCAGTGCTGAGAGTGGGTGCCCACCCCTGCTCCTGTGGTCCCAAGCCGCCATGATGTCGGGGTTGTCCCAGGGACTCTGCGCATCAGCCTGCTGCCTCCGGGCATCACCTTCCGTCAGAGAAGCTTGTGGGGCAGGTCCCAGTACAGACCGGGGCTGGGAGGCTGAGGGCAGGGCAGCCCGCAGAGCCTTGCTGTCACTGGAGCTTGTCCTGGGTCTCGAGAGGCCCAGCCAGTCCCTGAGTGTCATGCCCTGGAGGGGACTGGGTGGGGGCTCACAGCCACGGACTTGCATGGGGACAGGCTGGGGTTCTCCACTTCTGGAACTGACCCAGCTCCGAAAATTCTTCGCTCGTGTGGGTGAGCAAGCTCGTTGCTTGGGTTCCAACGTACCTCCCCACTCCCGCCTCTGCCAAGCTGACCCCTCCCAGAGGGGTCCTGGCCCACTGGCTGCCTTCAGCCTCCCTGGTCTCCAAATGGGAAGTCCCCTGCCTCACCAACCCCATCTCAGCGCCATCTCCCGGCAGGCCCTCTGAGCACACACATGTGCACACACGCGTGCTCACGCTCTGGGCATCCCACACCCCGAAGGTCTCCATGAGCCTCCTTTAGCCGTAGCCACCCCTGCCCTCTGGTGCACGTGGACACAAAGCTGAGGCTCACCATCGTCTGAGACATCCTCTCAGTGGCCCCGGATGACCCAGGGAGCCTCGCAGGAGCTCCGTGCACACATCCGTGAAACGGGAGCTTGCAGCCGGCCAGGAAGCCTTCTCTCAGTGAGAGAACGAACAGCTCACATTGCATTTCCTGAGCGCTTACTACACGCCATGAACTTGGGTCCCTACAGAGATCACCACCCCACATCCCCATGAGGCCAGGTAAACTGAGGCACGGAGAGGCTGAGGGACCTGCCCAGAGGGAGGGGAAGTGTGTCAATAAAGCCCAGGCCTTGGACCCGCAGGGTTTTCCGCCTCCACTTCAGTGTGACAAGTTTGGGCCAAGGAGCCGACCAGGCAGGGCAGAGGTGGGCAGGAGAAGCTCGGGCCACCCCGGCCCCCTGTCTGAGCCCACCGCCCACCCTGAATCCTGCAGCCCACACGCCACTCCGGCCCGCGGCAGAGCTGAGTGTGTTAAAGAGAGGCTGATTCCCGGGAGGCGGAGACACCCACAGCCAGGAGCCAGGGTGGCCTTGCTGACCCGTTCCAGACAAAGACCGGGCCCCACTGCCCTCTTCCCCAGCTCGCACGAGGAGTCACCGGTAGGCTGGGGACCTGCGGCTCTGCCACCTGACTTCCCAGCACAGACTTGTCAACGGAGGCTGCTGCAGGCCTTACCCCGGGCACTGCCAGGCGAGCGAGGGGTGGGCAGAGCAGGACTGGGCGGAGAGGGACCGGCTGGGGGCGGCGAGGGTGGGCAGGGCCGGGATGGCAGGACCAGCCTGGGCTGGGCAGGAGCTGGATGCCCAAGGGCATGGGGAGTTACACTAGAAGACAGAAAAGACTCTCCAGTTCCTCTGCTCTGCTGTGTGACCCCAGCGGTGACCCACCCTCTCTGTGCTTCGGGCTCTGCCCCACCTGCCCCGGAGGTCCTGTGGGTCTTCTTGGCGTTTCCCTGCGTCATCACTAAGCAAACCTGCTAAAGAGAAGGCAGGGCTGCTGGGGGCTGTTAGGTAACACCCCGGCGTGTCCCTTGTGCACCTCAGAAGGACACAGCCAGGGCTGGAAGCAGATCTGCCCGTTGCCCAGGAGGCGGCTTCAGCAGCTGGTCCTGCTGGCGGCGGGAGCACACGCAGGAGCAGCTGGAGTCCAGCTCCGGCGCTGCTCTCCTGAACAACACCCCCCCACCCCCGCACCCCCGGGAGCGGAGGTCCCCTGCCGTAACCCCCTGACCCTGCCCCGGCCACCGGCCACTGGCCGCCGCCAGCCACACACCCTGCTGCACAGCCCCGGACACGTCTGCCTGGCCACCAGGCCCACGCTCAGGAGCTGCAGCCCCCCCCCTCCCCCCCCGCAAGAAGAGCCCCGGCCAGGGTCACCGGGGTCCGTGGCACTGGCCGAGCCTTCTGCAGGCAGGGCGGCAGGCAGTGGAGCTGAGGACACTCGGGAGAACCAGCCCGGAGCGGGGAGCCAGCCGGCGCCCACATGCCTTGCTGCACGGTGAGTGCCGCCCAGGGAGGGGGCTCCCGGCCGCGGGGAAGGGGCTCACAGCAGGCAGGCGGGGGCGGGGGTGTGGGGGCTGGTGGGCGCCGTGGATGCCAGGCTTGGGGATCCGGAGCCGCGTGGGGAGGGGGCCAAAGAGCGGCAGGTGGCGGGAGCGCCCAGTGTTCTGCTGACGTCTTCCGAGTTCCGGGTGGGCGCTGGCACGAACTCGGGCCGCGGCCCCCAGCAGCGCGCAGCCGGGCGGGGACCTGGGGGCGGAGCCGGGTGGGCAGCGGGGACGCGGCCACGCGATGCTGCATTGCGCCCACAGCCCGGGCGCTCGCGAGGGCCAGCGCCACCTCCAGGGCGACCGGCCTGGCCCGCCCCTCCTCCCGGGTGGGGAAGCCTGGCGGGATGGGAGCTTGGCGACCTGTAAGCAGACACGCGCCCCCTTCGGGGTCACTTGTGAACCGCGCTCTCCCCTTCTCCGCGCCGGCAACGTTCCACTTTTTTGGCTCTCAACAGATGCTTTTTTAAAAACCCCAGACTTGGAAAGGGTGTCGGGCAGAGCGGAGGATGAGGCTGCGGGGCGCTCCTCTGGACCTGGGGCACAGTGCGGGGTCCGCAGCCTCAGCCTCCCCGGACCCCCACCCAGGGCCTGCGGGGCACTGAGCTGGGCTCACACACCCCCGCCCTGGAGGAAGCCCCGCCTTGGGCCTGAGATCCTCGGGGGCAGCGGCCCCTCAGACTGAAGTCCAGGGTGCCCCCTGGCATCATGGGGGGACAGTGTCACTGGAGGCTCCTCTGTGGGGCAGCTGTGGGTCACATTCAGGTGCTCAGAAGGACCGGTGCAAGCCCAGCTCCCTCCGGGCTCCGTCTTCGAGGGAGCCCCTGCAGGAGCCCCTCACTTACCCAGATGGCTGTGCTGGCCGCATAGACATGCTCCCGCTGGCCAGCTGCCAGGAAGGCCGTCCGAGGTGGCCTCCGCCACATCTCTCCTCCCGTGTTTATGTAATGAGGCGCAGCTGCAGCCCTGGGGCTTGGGGTTGCAGAACCCGGAGAGGAAAGCACAGTTAGCACCCAGCCGGGCAGGAGTGGCCCGCTCAGGACCCTCAGGGAGAGGCGTGGGGCTGGAGCTCTGGTTACCTGGTGAAGCCTAGTCAGACGGGGCTGGGATGGCACTGAGCCCTGTGGGGCCTGGGCCCCAATCTGGCTTCTTCCCTCCGTACCCTCTTTCCGCCTTGCTCTCCCAGTCTGTGAAATGGGAACAGTGGTATTAATCATTGGGCCCACTTGGCCATCTTTGGGAGAATTAAATGAGCCCCTGTGGGGGATGGGAGTTGGGGGGGGGGGGTCTGGCCCTTCCCGACTTGATGCTTCGTGTGTGCTGGCTGTTGTCACCGGGTGTTTAACGAAACAATCATTAGCTTTGATGTGTGTCCTGTACTCGTCTTTGTGGGAAACAGATTTATGTCTCCGGCAGTTATGGGGCAAGACGGGCTTATGGGGAAGACGCAGCGCCCCCAGGCCAGCCCCTATGCTCCATGAAATGCCCCCGAATGCAAGGGTACACAGAAGGCTCTGTAGGTGCCCCGTGTCCCTCCGGGCTCTGCCCACAGCACAGCTGACCCTATGGCCATGCTCTGCAGCTGTCAGCCTGGGTCTGAGCCTCCCATCCCAGCAAGTAAGATCCCTCCACCACCGCGGCCGGCAGGGGAGCCCCCAGACTCTCCCAGCCTCCACAGCAAGGGGCTGTCAGGTCCTCTCAGCATCCCTGTGTCCTGATGGAGCCCCAGGCTGGGCAGTCTCCAGTCACCCTCCCAGGAGGCGCTATGTGCGGGTCCGAGGGCTGGAACATACCTGCGGGTCTGAGGGCTGGACCCTACCTGCAGCCCTTCAGGGGACGCAGCTCCCAGTTCCTCGACATTCCCACTGCCGTGGCTGGCTCCTGGCCCTGGCCGCCCGCTGGAGGAGGTGAGGAGAAGAATGCTAAGTAGCAGCCTCTCATCCCCAAGCTCTGCCCCAGCGGCAGGGAAGGAGGAGGGCGGCCCAGCACGCGGCGCCGGCGCTGTGCACACAGCCTGGCTGAGGCAGAGGCCGCAGGCACCACGGCCGGGCCCTCCCCAGATGCTGGCCTCTCCCTGCCTCTTCTGTGCAGAGACCTGTGGTGATGGGCGGGTTGGGGGGCTGGGAGCTGGCAGGAGCCAGAGAAGGAGGTGAGGGTACTAGATAGTTTGGGGGTGCTGTTGGGCCGGTGTGAGCGATGAGTGGGGGCTGGACAGCCCCAGGCTAAACCTTCTGGCTGGTCTCCTACCTCTGTTCCCAGGGAGCCCCCCTGGACCTCGAGGGCCCATGAAGTCCCCGCTGCCCAGACCTCCCACCATACCCTCGCTGTCTCCGCCTCCCCACTGCCCCTTGGCGGGGGTGGGGGGCACTCTGCCAGGGCTGCCTCCTCCTGTCCTCTCTCCACTGGGTGAGGTTGGGGCAGACAAGGACGTCCAGATCCCGCCAGCCTGAGGAGCCCACTCTCTGTCCAGCACCAGGGCAACGTGGGATGTGTCCTGGGGACCTTCTGGGCCTTGATTTCCAGCTGGCGAATTTCACATTTCAGCTGGCTGAGTCAGAGGCAGTGTCTTCCGGATGGCCGTCCTCTGCTGGCCCATCCATCCCGGTCACACACGCGCCGGTCTGCCAGACCCCTGCCCTCCCCGGAGCCCTGGGTTCCCAGCTCTCCCTGTCCCGTCCCTCGGGCTGCCCTGGCTTCTTCCCCAGTTCCCTCTGGGCCCTGAGGACCAGCTCAGCAGGAGGGTGGCTCATAGGCTGGGGCAGAAGCCCCCCGTCTCACAACAGAACCACGGAGAGACCGGCCCTTTCCCTCAGTGGGGCCCTGTCAGCCATGGACAGCAAGGGCGCGCGCCAGATCCCACGGGCGACCCACAGCCCTTCCCTCACCAGCCGCTCCTCTGTCTGTCTGGCCATGGGCGTTGTCACCACCAGACACTTAACGGGCCCTGTTTCCGTGTGTCGCCCTTCAGGGCCAGGAGATGCAGGGAGGAGCTCCACGGAGGGCCCCAGAGGAAAGATTTGGAGGAAGTGGGTAAGAGAGCGGTGGGGTGTGTGCAGGCCTGCAGGGGGCAGTCCCCACAACCACCCGTGAGTAAGGGCCCCGTGGCCCCATTTTAGAGCTGGGGACCCTGAGGCGTGAGCTGGTCATACTAGTTAGCTGCTCTTCTGTGACAAACCGCCCTACACTTAGCCCCTTAAAATGAGCCCCAGCTATCTCACTACCTCCCGTGAGCTGATAGTCCAGGCCGGCCTGCTGGGTCCTGCGCTCAGGGGCTCACAGACAGAAGTCAGGGGCTGGCCCGTGGCGCTGCTTCTGCAGGCTCGGGGACATTCTGTTCCCGCGCTCATCCAGGTGTGTGGTCGGCCAGATTCAACTCCTTGCAGCTGTAAGACCCAATCCCATCTCCTTGCTGTTGCCCGCGGGGCCACCCGAGGTCCCCTACCACGGGGATCCTCCATCTGTGAGCCCAGCCACAGATGGCTTCTCACACTCGGGGGCCCCACTCCTCTGTCTCTGACCCCCACCCCAGCCAGAAGACCCATCCTGAGGATTTCCCCCGGGAACCCCATGGCAACCCAGCAGGGACCACAACGGATCAGCAAAGAGTGAGGCTGCAAGTCACGTGACTCTCCTCCTCTCACGTTCCTCTGCCCTGGGCGGGGTCCTGGGCCTCCTGACTCTACCAGCCCAGAGATTCACCACTTTCAAGTCAAGCAGCTTGTCCTGTGGTCACCAACCCAGGAGGCCGGGTTCCAGGGAACCAGCCCACCAGGGAGGGAGTGCCGAGCCCAGGCTCCAGGAGGCACATGCGTGTGGGAGCCGCGGGGGCCGAGTCAGAGCATGAGCATGGCCTGGAGGAGGCAGCCAGCCATGTGGGCAGCAAACACCCTGACCGCAGAAGGGGGACAGGAGGGCCTTTGGGCTCAACACCTCCCTCCAGACCCAGCATATGGCTGCCCAGATGGGGACCGGCCAAAGACCCTGGGAGGTGCCGGGCAGAACCAGGGAGGGGAGAGACCCCTGTGTCCTAGACCCAGTCCACAGCGGTTGGTGCGAGGGCCGGCCTTCGAGAAGAGGCCCGGCCGCCCCTGCTGCAGAGGAGGTCTGGGAGCAGGGCTGCTGGGAGAGGAAGCCCGGGGGGTATGCCCTTGGTGAACTGCTGTCCTTCCATCCGTGTTTTCTTGTCTGTCCGCCCAAATGGCAGCCCGGGAGGTGGGACCTCTCAGCTTTGCTCCCCGCAGGGCTCGCAAGGTGCACACGGTGCTGGGTCAAGGGTGGCCTGGTACTGACACTGGGACTCCCCAGCTTCGAGGCCACCACCTGCCGGCCCTCCTGCCGAGCAGACCGGGCTCCCAGGACCCCTCCGAAGAGAGGCAGGCCGGCAGATGGGGTTGGGCCCATGCAGGCCAGCCTCGTCCTGGGCCTGAGCTCCGACAGCCCCTGTGCCCTGGGACAGCGCAGGCCACAGCCATAGGGCTCGCAGCCTCCTGCTGGAGGCCGGGGCGTGGGGGGAGGCATCGCTGCCCAGAGCCCTGCAGCCTGCTGTAGCCGTAGGCCTCCACCAGCCGTCCTCGTCCCGTGTGTGAAGAAGGCAGGTCGCGCAGGCCTCCTGGCACAGATGGGGCTTGTCAGCTGCCTTAAATTACAGCCTTAAATTACAGCTCGCTCCCCCAGCGGGCAAGGCTGTCTCCTCCCTCTCTCCTTGAGCAGGCTCTCACTCATGTCCCTCTGCCCTGCGGGGGTTCTCTGCAACTTCGAGGGGGACGTGAGACACGCGGGTGGGCGCGGGCAGGGATTGCTACGGCCGGGGCGTCAGCAAGGAGGCCTTTCCAGGTTCCAGGCCGGGCTCAGGGCTCCTTGCAAATGCTGTCTCTGAGCACCGATAGGACAACCTTGGCGCCCCCCCCCCACCCCAGGGGCCGTGGACCATTCGAGGGGGTCTTGAGAACAGCATGGACACCACCCCGGCTGGAGGGGCTCACGGTCAAGCAGGAAAATCAACAAAGTCAGAAGAGCTGGACCAGTGGGGAGTGGGCAGGGGGGCAAACAGGTGTGAGCAGGGGCCAGGGGCTCAGGAAGCTACCAGAAGCCTCCCTGGAGGAGGTGAGAAGGACCCGGGGCCGGAGGTGAGGAGGACCCGGGGCCGGAGGCGAGGCGGGATCCCTGAGCTGGCAAACCCCTCACCCAGCCCCTCTCCTCTCCTCCACCCGAGACGTCTTCTTTCTCCAAGACAGGGACCGGCCACGTTCAGTTTGGCCAGTCGCAGGCCACGTGATCAAAGCCTGGCATCAGTGCCCTTCGGACACCTGCCTGTCACCCGTCACCCACTCGCTAGCCCACCAGAGACCCTTGCCAGAGCCCGGGACACCTCTCAGCACGGGCGTCTGGTCCCTTCCAGACCTGGGGGCCGCACATCGGCCGTCAGGCATCCGCGGGCTGCCTCCTGGGGCGGAGCTGGAGTCTGGCGCCCGCATGTGCCCTGGCTTCTGGGGTCGCAGGCCATGTCCGCCGCTCCTCCGCGGGGGCATCCCCGGACGCTGCTTCCGGCCGGTGAGCCGAGCCAGCAGCCGGGCGCCCGCCAGGCCCCTCGCACGCCGCAGCCCCACGCGCCCTCAGGGAGACTTCCCGCGGCTTGCGGCCCGGCCCGGTGAGCAGTCGCTGCGCGGCCGGTCAGCGCGCGGGTACAGATGCCCAGTGGCCCCGCCGGTGGCCTTGAGCAGGTGGGAGGAAGCTCGACTCCGCCTCCCCGCGGGCCCCGGGAGCAACTTCCCTTCTCCCCAGCAGAGGGCGCTGTGGGGTAAGGGTTCGGCCACCCGATCGCGGGAGCCGCCGCTGTTGCTGCGCGGGGAAGCCGTGGGCGGGGCCCCCGAGGGGGCCGAGCAGGTGGGCGGGGCTGGGATCGGGGGAGCTCCGCGGGGCCGGGCTGCAGCCGGAGGCTGCCGGGCTAGGAGGGGCTCCGAGCCGATGGCCGAGTGAGGACCGCTGTGCCGGCCCAGGGCCCTTGGCAACACGGCTACTCACCCCTGCTGACCCCTGGGACGCACGGAGCCTTAATGGAGCGCCTACTGCATGCCAGGCACAGACCCCGGGCTCGTGAGCATTCTCTAAGCCCTCCGAGAACCCTGGCGGAGGAGGCGGGAAGACGTCCCTTCTCCAGGAGGGGGAGGCTGGAGTGACGTCCCGGATCCGACGTCTGCACACCTTTCTCAAGACCCCCTACAGCTCTTCTGCTTCTCCTACGCCGCCGCCGTCGTATGGAGGTGATGACGGCTTTGCCTTCCAGGGACAAGACAAGGCTCCTCAGCGGCGGACGCCAGATAAGCTGGGGCAGTCCCCCGCGCTTAGTGTGACTGGGCAGGAAGCAGGAGGGGCTGCGGAGCACTGGGCTTCAGGGGAGCTCCCTGTGTAGGGGGTGCACCCCGCAGGGGAGCCCCAGAAGGCAGCAGAGGGCCAGCTGGCCCTTCAGAAAGAGGAATGTCTACCCTCAACACTGCCCACTATGGGACCGGGGTCTGCCTGGCAGGGGCCACCTGCAGAGACGAGCCCCAGGTTCTCCCTGGAAGCAGGGAGGGGACCAAAGGGTTGGGAAGGTGAGGAGGTGCCGCAGAGAAATCAGGGCCCCACAGGCACGTGCAGCCCACTGGGCTGGGCGAGGGTCTCCATCCCTAGAGGCCCTGTACCCAGGATGGGGGCAGAGGTGCCCTGGGGAAGGGTCCCCTTTCTGCCATTCCTCTCTCTAGCCAAGAAAGGGGAGGCCTAACCTGGGTGGGGAGGACAGGGCTAACAGTTCTGAGACCTACCGCCCCCCCCCCACATCTTCCCTCAGCCTCCAGTTTGTCAGGAAGGACCTGACCCAGGGTCCCTAAAGACCTACCCTGGCCAGGAGGCCAGAAAATGCCAGAAAGATCACGTGGGCTGGTGGGAAAGAATATGGCTGTCTGCAGGCCTGGGGCGCTTCCCAGCCAGTTGTCCGGTCCAAGCCCAGCCACACCCCTCGTCTGGGAGACGTGGGGCTCCGTGCCAGCTGCACCCAGAGTGTGTGTCCCTGGGGCGGGGGACCCCTGCTTATGGCAGGGCCGACAGCAGAAGCCACCATCTTCCCCAAAGACCGGCTCTCAGACACACCAGCCTCCCCCCACCCTGGGTGCTGAGGGGGCCCCGTGACTTCCTGGGGCAACAGCCCTGGCGGGTCCCCCCTACTCCTCCCTTGCATCCCCACAGCCCAAGCCTAGCACTGAAATTCCAGCAGCCCGCAGGGGTGGGGGGAGACTACCACTCACAGTGCTTTGCTCCAAGTGACCTATTTCTAAAATAGAGAGGCGTTTGTGCGTGCGTGGGGGGCGGGGGTCATGTCCCCGCACCCACCCGACCTCTCGCTTCCGTAGAAGGACAGCAGCCAAGTCCAGCCAGGCTGTCTCTCCCTCCCCGTTCCCTTCCATTCTGTGATCCTCCAGAGATGGGGGACTCCTTCCAGCCCCAGAACCTGGGGGTCTGGCGTTCAGTGCCCTGGGACCTGGGTCAGCAAATGAGCCCATGGGAGCTGTGCTTTTTGTGGCGTACCTGCTGTGTCTGAGGTCGGGGACTGCCCCCAGGACACTATTCATCTGCCTCGCTGTGCGTCCATGAGACCTGGGGTGCTTGCAAAACTCCCGAGGCCTGGACCCACCGCACCCCGCCCCCAGTTGCCAGGACCAAAGGAGGGTACCACATCCTGGGAGCAAGGGCCTGGGAATCCCATATGACTCGGCCTGGACCTCGAGCCCTGCTGAGTCCCTGTCTGCTCTGGAGCCTCACAGGTGTGGGGCCGCCCCCTGGAGCTCACGGGGACTTGCCGGGGCGGGGGGGAGCAAATGAGCCAGGGGATGTGTGGGAGGGCTTCCAGGAGGAAGCGAGGCCAGAGCTTGGAGCGGAAGCAGAAGTGGTAGAGGCTGGAACAGCGCGTCCCTGTGGAGGGAGGCCAGGTGTGCGCCAGACTGAAGCGCCTGCCCTTCCGTTGAGCTGTGTTTCCCCTTTCATGTTCTTGGCCCGCGTGCGGTCAGGTCCTGGCGTCAGCTCCCGCATTCGCGCCCCCTGGCTTCATTGAGAAGCTGCGGGCTCCCAAACAGCTCAGCTCTCCAGGCCCGCTCCCTGCCTCGCTGGGAGCCAACCGCTTCCCGCATAGCCATCCTCTGGGGCCCCTGTTCTTGGAATGCCAACGTCAGAAATGCCAACGTCCTGACACCTCCAGGAATTAGTGGTCTCGCCCAGGACCCTGGACTCTGCATTCAGTGCTCTAAGCTGATGAGCCCCCACATCCTGGTAGCAGAGGCCACCTCTCTGCGCCCACCGTGCCCAGCCCCCCGCCGAGCGCATCTGGGCACCCAGCAGCCCTTCCGATGAAGCCAGGCCGGTGAGTGGACACACCTCGACACCACCAGCCATCTGCCCACGGGCGGGAGCTTGCGGAGGCTCTGCTGCTACGCGGTGTGCACAGACACCCCCCCACACGCCACCCCCACACTGAGCGCAGACACAGTGGGGCCCGGGGCTTCCTCGGGCTTCTCCGGGGGACAGTAAACGCTCGTGACAGCAACGATGCAGTGAATAAAATGGTGATACTCTGGTTGCAACAAGTACGGACCCCAAATCTGCCCCATCCTTTCCCTCCTGCGGCCGGCGTTTTGACCACGAATGCAGCCCGAGAGCTAATCCTCTGGGACTTGCCTGCGCTCTCGGGAAATCACATTCTACTGCGCCTTTTTTAGACCTGATGTCCTGTTTATGTTGACATCAACTACCCCACGTAAATCCCTAAATCTGAACACTTTGAAATTCGTGGTTCCATTTTAAGCCAAGTTTATTTTCATTAACAAAAATCTTCAGAAAAAAAGTCTCCAGGGAAGAAGCTCCCCCTTGCACACACCATCATCGTAGATTGCCGGAGCTCGAAGGATGCACGGTGCCCGCCAGTGCCCAGACAGCGACGTCACCTGTGCAGGAGGATCGCCCACGTGGACTCAGGAGTCAGCAGCGGAATTCTCTCCCACCGAGCTGGCTGCAGCCTCTGAATCCCCAAGAGAAAGCACTGGGCCCTGATTCCGCCCCTGGGGTCACTCACAACAGGTAGCGCTTTCAAGCATCCCACTTCCCCCACACACCCCACTGCCAGGACCCGACCACGTGACCCCCTCACCGGTCAGTCTGCTCTCTCGGTCCACTCCTATTTGTCTGTGTCTGTCTTTGTGCTGCCCGCTGCTGGTCTCAAGAGCCCAGGGTAAGCAGGTTACACCACCAACACCACCATCACCACCAACACCACCATCACCAGCAACACCACCATCACCACCGTCACCATCATCACTCAACACCATCATCATCACAGTTATCACTACCACCATCTTCTTCACCATCACTCCTCCTCCTCCTCCTCAAGACATCCCCAAAGCCCTGCTAAGGATGAAGGAAAGAACAAGGAAGAGAACCATCCCACACCTCCATGCTCCACATCTCAGCTCATGACTTGCCCTGCACTCACCCCTGCGTGCCTCGACTCCCTCCCCAACCCCGTGCACACACATAGTCTCCTCCATTGGGCCAGTCTCCCAGTTCCCTGGATTTGACCCCAGCCATCTCTAAATCCTAACCTGACCCTAGCCTACACAGCAGATACACTCACCTGTTTGCAAGCTCAGGTGAGCCTGGGCATCAGGAACCATGTTCTAATTTGATGTTCCCTGTTTTGGGCAAAGACCTGTCAGGTGCTCAGTAAACACTAACAGAATGGGTGGAGGTTGGGGAAAGAGAGGGAGAGCGGAAGAGAAAGGAGAGGAGGAAGGGGAAAACAGGGACAGAAGGACATGGAGCTGGGAGAGGGAAGGAGGATATCAATAGATCAAACTTTCCCTCTTGGCTGAGGCTCACAAATTCCCTGGAAAATGAAAGCTTTCCAGACCACACACAGCTTGATTAAGGGGTACTGCCAAACCCTCCGGTTCTTCAAAGTTCCCTTCCTCAGAAGGGACAAAATTCCTGCCCTTTGTAAGAAAAGGAAGCCAAAATGAAGACACATCACCTTGCCCTTCTTGTTTATCAGACTGGCAGGCTCCCTCTCTTGCTCCGTAAACCGATGGGCATTAGGGCAAGGCCACTTGAACTCCACTGCAAAGACTCCCGCCTCCTGGGTCCATATCAGAACAAGGCATGGGTCCCAGAGAAGGCCTTGGAGGCGCACGGAATCCTGATGGCTGCAGGGAGCATGAAAGGGCGTGCAACTGGCCTGCTCAGCCGTGCTCCAGCCTGAGCAGCGGAGGTCCAATCCCCTACCCCTCACACCTGTTTGGGGTGTCCCCCTCCCTTGGTGGGAGTGGACCGTCCGATGGCCCCATGCCCCACATTGTCATCGGGACATCTGGAAGGTTCTAGCTGGCTCCTCCCAGCCTCTGTTTGGCACAGTCAGGGCTTCTGGGCTCGGCTCCACGAGGAGTTCTCAGAGGCAAATGCTGGGAGCCCCTGGCTCCAGCTGATGTGTGCAGAGTACCCTGGAATGCCAAGAGCCCCCAAGATGGACGAGACCGAGATCGCCCACAGGCAAGTGCCTCTGAAGCAAGGACAGTGCTGCTTGGTGTCTATCTGGGAGTCAAGACGTCATGGGCCTGGCAGAGGGATGGTCAGCCCTGGCTTCTCAGTGCTGAGAGTGGGTGCCCACCCCTGCTCCTGTGGTCCCAAGCCGCCATGATGTCGGGGTTGTCCCAGGGACTCTGCGCATCAGCCTGCTGCCTCCGGGCATCACCTTCCGTCAGAGAAGCTTGTGGGGCAGGTCCCAGTACAGACCGGGGCTGGGAGGCTGAGGGCAGGGCAGCCCGCAGAGCCTTGCTGTCACTGGAGCTTGTCCTGGGTCTCGAGAGGCCCAGCCAGTCCCTGAGTGTCATGCCCTGGAGGGGACTGGGTGGGGGCTCACAGCCACGGACTTGCATGGGGACAGGCTGGGGTTCTCCACTTCTGGAACTGACCCAGCTCCGAAAATTCTTCGCTCGTGTGGGTGAGCAAGCTCGTTGCTTGGGTTCCAACGTACCTCCCCACTCCCGCCTCTGCCAAGCTGACCCCTCCCAGAGGGGTCCTGGCCCACTGGCTGCCTTCAGCCTCCCTGGTCTCCAAATGGGAAGTCCCCTGCCTCACCAACCCCATCTCAGCGCCATCTCCCGGCAGGCCCTCTGAGCACACACATGTGCACACACGCGTGCTCACGCTCTGGGCATCCCACACCCCGAAGGTCTCCATGAGCCTCCTTTAGCCGTAGCCACCCCTGCCCTCTGGTGCACGTGGACACAAAGCTGAGGCTCACCATCGTCTGAGACATCCTCTCAGTGGCCCCGGATGACCCAGGGAGCCTCGCAGGAGCTCCGTGCACACATCCGTGAAACGGGAGCTTGCAGCCGGCCAGGAAGCCTTCTCTCAGTGAGAGAACGAACAGCTCACATTGCATTTCCTGAGCGCTTACTACACGCCATGAACTTGGGTCCCTACAGAGATCACCACCCCACATCCCCATGAGGCCAGGTAAACTGAGGCACGGAGAGGCTGAGGGACCTGCCCAGAGGGAGGGGAAGTGTGTCAATAAAGCCCAGGCCTTGGACCCGCAGGGTTTTCCGCCTCCACTTCAGTGTGACAAGTTTGGGCCAAGGAGCCGACCAGGCAGGGCAGAGGTGGGCAGGAGAAGCTCGGGCCACCCCGGCCCCCTGTCTGAGCCCACCGCCCACCCTGAATCCTGCAGCCCACACGCCACTCCGGCCCGCGGCAGAGCTGAGTGTGTTAAAGAGAGGCTGATTCCCGGGAGGCGGAGACACCCACAGCCAGGAGCCAGGGTGGCCTTGCTGACCCGTTCCAGACAAAGACCGGGCCCCACTGCCCTCTTCCCCAGCTCGCACGAGGAGTCACCGGTAGGCTGGGGACCTGCGGCTCTGCCACCTGACTTCCCAGCACAGACTTGTCAACGGAGGCTGCTGCAGGCCTTACCCCGGGCACTGCCAGGCGAGCGAGGGGTGGGCAGAGCAGGACTGGGCGGAGAGGGACCGGCTGGGGGCGGCGAGGGTGGGCAGGGCCGGGATGGCAGGACCAGCCTGGGCTGGGCAGGAGCTGGATGCCCAAGGGCATGGGGAGTTACACTAGAAGACAGAAAAGACTCTCCAGTTCCTCTGCTCTGCTGTGTGACCCCAGCGGTGACCCACCCTCTCTGTGCTTCGGGCTCTGCCCCACCTGCCCCGGAGGTCCTGTGGGTCTTCTTGGCGTTTCCCTGCGTCATCACTAAGCAAACCTGCTAAAGAGAAGGCAGGGCTGCTGGGGGCTGTTAGGTAACACCCCGGCGTGTCCCTTGTGCACCTCAGAAGGACACAGCCAGGGCTGGAAGCAGATCTGCCCGTTGCCCAGGAGGCGGCTTCAGCAGCTGGTCCTGCTGGCGGCGGGAGCACACGCAGGAGCAGCTGGAGTCCAGCTCCGGCGCTGCTCTCCTGAACAACACCCCCCCACCCCCGCACCCCCGGGAGCGGAGGTCCCCTGCCGTAACCCCCTGACCCTGCCCCGGCCACCGGCCACTGGCCGCCGCCAGCCACACACCCTGCTGCACAGCCCCGGACACGTCTGCCTGGCCACCAGGCCCACGCTCAGGAGCTGCAGCCCCCCCCCTCCCCCCCCGCAAGAAGAGCCCCGGCCAGGGTCACCGGGGTCCGTGGCACTGGCCGAGCCTTCTGCAGGCAGGGCGGCAGGCAGTGGAGCTGAGGACACTCGGGAGAACCAGCCCGGAGCGGGGAGCCAGCCGGCGCCCACATGCCTTGCTGCACGGTGAGTGCCGCCCAGGGAGGGGGCTCCCGGCCGCGGGGAAGGGGCTCACAGCAGGCAGGCGGGGGCGGGGGTGTGGGGGCTGGTGGGCGCCGTGGATGCCAGGCTTGGGGATCCGGAGCCGCGTGGGGAGGGGGCCAAAGAGCGGCAGGTGGCGGGAGCGCCCAGTGTTCTGCTGACGTCTTCCGAGTTCCGGGTGGGCGCTGGCACGAACTCGGGCCGCGGCCCCCAGCAGCGCGCAGCCGGGCGGGGACCTGGGGGCGGAGCCGGGTGGGCAGCGGGGACGCGGCCACGCGATGCTGCATTGCGCCCACAGCCCGGGCGCTCGCGAGGGCCAGCGCCACCTCCAGGGCGACCGGCCTGGCCCGCCCCTCCTCCCGGGTGGGGAAGCCTGGCGGGATGGGAGCTTGGCGACCTGTAAGCAGACACGCGCCCCCTTCGGGGTCACTTGTGAACCGCGCTCTCCCCTTCTCCGCGCCGGCAACGTTCCACTTTTTTGGCTCTCAACAGATGCTTTTTTAAAAACCCCAGACTTGGAAAGGGTG
Source organism: Enhydra lutris kenyoni (assembly GCF_002288905.1). Classification (NCBI taxonomy): domain Eukaryota; kingdom Metazoa; phylum Chordata; class Mammalia; order Carnivora; family Mustelidae; genus Enhydra; species Enhydra lutris. The sequence goes on along the minus strand of NW_019154106.1, from coordinate 2,376,321 downwards.
TCGGGCAGAGCGGAGGATGAGGCTGCGGGGCGCTCCTCTGGACCTGGGGCACAGTGCGGGGTCCGCAGCCTCAGCCTCCCCGGACCCCCACCCAGGGCCTGCGGGGCACTGAGCTGGGCTCACACACCCCCGCCCTGGAGGAAGCCCCGCCTTGGGCCTGAGATCCTCGGGGGCAGCGGCCCCTCAGACTGAAGTCCAGGGTGCCCCCTGGCATCATGGGGGGACAGTGTCACTGGAGGCTCCTCTGTGGGGCAGCTGTGGGTCACATTCAGGTGCTCAGAAGGACCGGTGCAAGCCCAGCTCCCTCCGGGCTCCGTCTTCGAGGGAGCCCCTGCAGGAGCCCCTCACTTACCCAGATGGCTGTGCTGGCCGCATAGACATGCTCCCGCTGGCCAGCTGCCAGGAAGGCCGTCCGAGGTGGCCTCCGCCACATCTCTCCTCCCGTGTTTATGTAATGAGGCGCAGCTGCAGCCCTGGGGCTTGGGGTTGCAGAACCCGGAGAGGAAAGCACAGTTAGCACCCAGCCGGGCAGGAGTGGCCCGCTCAGGACCCTCAGGGAGAGGCGTGGGGCTGGAGCTCTGGTTACCTGGTGAAGCCTAGTCAGACGGGGCTGGGATGGCACTGAGCCCTGTGGGGCCTGGGCCCCAATCTGGCTTCTTCCCTCCGTACCCTCTTTCCGCCTTGCTCTCCCAGTCTGTGAAATGGGAACAGTGGTATTAATCATTGGGCCCACTTGGCCATCTTTGGGAGAATTAAATGAGCCCCTGTGGGGGATGGGAGTTGGGGGGGGGGGGGCTGGCCCTTCCCGACTTGATGCTTCGTGTGTGCTGGCTGTTGTCACCGGGTGTTTAACGAAACAATCATTAGCTTTGATGTGTGTCCTGTACTCGTCTTTGTGGGAAACAGATTTATGTCTCCGGCAGTTATGGGGCAAGACGGGCTTATGGGGAAGACGCAGCGCCCCCAGGCCAGCCCCTATGCTCCATGAAATGCCCCCGAATGCAAGGGTACACAGAAGGCTCTGTAGGTGCCCCGTGTCCCTCCGGGCTCTGCCCACAGCACAGCTGACCCTATGGCCATGCTCTGCAGCTGTCAGCCTGGGTCTGAGCCTCCCATCCCAGCAAGTAAGATCCCTCCACCACCGCGGCCGGCAGGGGAGCCCCCAGACTCTCCCAGCCTCCACAGCAAGGGGCTGTCAGGTCCTCTCAGCATCCCTGTGTCCTGATGGAGCCCCAGGCTGGGCAGTCTCCAGTCACCCTCCCAGGAGGCGCTATGTGCGGGTCCGAGGGCTGGAACATACCTGCGGGTCTGAGGGCTGGACCCTACCTGCAGCCCTTCAGGGGACGCAGCTCCCAGTTCCTCGACATTCCCACTGCCGTGGCTGGCTCCTGGCCCTGGCCGCCCGCTGGAGGAGGTGAGGAGAAGAATGCTAAGTAGCAGCCTCTCATCCCCAAGCTCTGCCCCAGCGGCAGGGAAGGAGGAGGGCGGCCCAGCACGCGGCGCCGGCGCTGTGCACACAGCCTGGCTGAGGCAGAGGCCGCAGGCACCACGGCCGGGCCCTCCCCAGATGCTGGCCTCTCCCTGCCTCTTCTGTGCAGAGACCTGTGGTGATGGGCGGGTTGGGGGGCTGGGAGCTGGCAGGAGCCAGAGAAGGAGGTGAGGGTACTAGATAGTTTGGGGGTGCTGTTGGGCCGGTGTGAGCGATGAGTGGGGGCTGGACAGCCCCAGGCTAAACCTTCTGGCTGGTCTCCTACCTCTGTTCCCAGGGAGCCCCCCTGGACCTCGAGGGCCCATGAAGTCCCCGCTGCCCAGACCTCCCACCATACCCTCGCTGTCTCCGCCTCCCCACTGCCCCTTGGCGGGGGTGGGGGGCACTCTGCCAGGGCTGCCTCCTCCTGTCCTCTCTCCACTGGGTGAGGTTGGGGCAGACAAGGACGTCCAGATCCCGCCAGCCTGAGGAGCCCACTCTCTGTCCAGCACCAGGGCAACGTGGGATGTGTCCTGGGGACCTTCTGGGCCTTGATTTCCAGCTGGCGAATTTCACATTTCAGCTGGCTGAGTCAGAGGCAGTGTCTTCCGGATGGCCGTCCTCTGCTGGCCCATCCATCCCGGTCACACACGCGCCGGTCTGCCAGACCCCTGCCCTCCCCGGAGCCCTGGGTTCCCAGCTCTCCCTGTCCCGTCCCTCGGGCTGCCCTGGCTTCTTCCCCAGTTCCCTCTGGGCCCTGAGGACCAGCTCAGCAGGAGGGTGGCTCATAGGCTGGGGCAGAAGCCCCCCGTCTCACAACAGAACCACGGAGAGACCGGCCCTTTCCCTCAGTGGGGCCCTGTCAGCCATGGACAGCAAGGGCGCGCGCCAGATCCCACGGGCGACCCACAGCCCTTCCCTCACCAGCCGCTCCTCTGTCTGTCTGGCCATGGGCGTTGTCACCACCAGACACTTAACGGGCCCTGTTTCCGTGTGTCGCCCTTCAGGGCCAGGAGATGCAGGGAGGAGCTCCACGGAGGGCCCCAGAGGAAAGATTTGGAGGAAGTGGGTAAGAGAGCGGTGGGGTGTGTGCAGGCCTGCAGGGGGCAGTCCCCACAACCACCCGTGAGTAAGGGCCCCGTGGCCCCATTTTAGAGCTGGGGACCCTGAGGCGTGAGCTGGTCATACTAGTTAGCTGCTCTTCTGTGACAAACCGCCCTACACTTAGCCCCTTAAAATGAGCCCCAGCTATCTCACTACCTCCCGTGAGCTGATAGTCCAGGCCGGCCTGCTGGGTCCTGCGCTCAGGGGCTCACAGACAGAAGTCAGGGGCTGGCCCGTGGCGCTGCTTCTGCAGGCTCGGGGACATTCTGTTCCCGCGCTCATCCAGGTGTGTGGTCGGCCAGATTCAACTCCTTGCAGCTGTAAGACCCAATCCCATCTCCTTGCTGTTGCCCGCGGGGCCACCCGAGGTCCCCTACCACGGGGATCCTCCATCTGTGAGCCCAGCCACAGATGGCTTCTCACACTCGGGGGCCCCACTCCTCTGTCTCTGACCCCCACCCCAGCCAGAAGACCCATCCTGAGGATTTCCCCCGGGAACCCCATGGCAACCCAGCAGGGACCACAACGGATCAGCAAAGAGTGAGGCTGCAAGTCACGTGACTCTCCTCCTCTCACGTTCCTCTGCCCTGGGCGGGGTCCTGGGCCTCCTGACTCTACCAGCCCAGAGATTCACCACTTTCAAGTCAAGCAGCTTGTCCTGTGGTCACCAACCCAGGAGGCCGGGTTCCAGGGAACCAGCCCACCAGGGAGGGAGTGCCGAGCCCAGGCTCCAGGAGGCACATGCGTGTGGGAGCCGCGGGGGCCGAGTCAGAGCATGAGCATGGCCTGGAGGAGGCAGCCAGCCATGTGGGCAGCAAACACCCTGACCGCAGAAGGGGGACAGGAGGGCCTTTGGGCTCAACACCTCCCTCCAGACCCAGCATATGGCTGCCCAGATGGGGACCGGCCAAAGACCCTGGGAGGTGCCGGGCAGAACCAGGGAGGGGAGAGACCCCTGTGTCCTAGACCCAGTCCACAGCGGTTGGTGCGAGGGCCGGCCTTCGAGAAGAGGCCCGGCCGCCCCTGCTGCAGAGGAGGTCTGGGAGCAGGGCTGCTGGGAGAGGAAGCCCGGGGGGTATGCCCTTGGTGAACTGCTGTCCTTCCATCCGTGTTTTCTTGTCTGTCCGCCCAAATGGCAGCCCGGGAGGTGGGACCTCTCAGCTTTGCTCCCCGCAGGGCTCGCAAGGTGCACACGGTGCTGGGTCAAGGGTGGCCTGGTACTGACACTGGGACTCCCCAGCTTCGAGGCCACCACCTGCCGGCCCTCCTGCCGAGCAGACCGGGCTCCCAGGACCCCTCCGAAGAGAGGCAGGCCGGCAGATGGGGTTGGGCCCATGCAGGCCAGCCTCGTCCTGGGCCTGAGCTCCGACAGCCCCTGTGCCCTGGGACAGCGCAGGCCACAGCCATAGGGCTCGCAGCCTCCTGCTGGAGGCCGGGGCGTGGGGGGAGGCATCGCTGCCCAGAGCCCTGCAGCCTGCTGTAGCCGTAGGCCTCCACCAGCCGTCCTCGTCCCGTGTGTGAAGAAGGCAGGTCGCGCAGGCCTCCTGGCACAGATGGGGCTTGTCAGCTGCCTTAAATTACAGCCTTAAATTACAGCTCGCTCCCCCAGCGGGCAAGGCTGTCTCCTCCCTCTCTCCTTGAGCAGGCTCTCACTCATGTCCCTCTGCCCTGCGGGGGTTCTCTGCAACTTCGAGGGGGACGTGAGACACGCGGGTGGGCGCGGGCAGGGATTGCTACGGCCGGGGCGTCAGCAAGGAGGCCTTTCCAGGTTCCAGGCCGGGCTCAGGGCTCCTTGCAAATGCTGTCTCTGAGCACCGATAGGACAACCTTGGCGCCCCCCCCCCCACCCCAGGGGCCGTGGACCATTCGAGGGGGTCTTGAGAACAGCATGGACACCACCCCGGCTGGAGGGGCTCACGGTCAAGCAGGAAAATCAACAAAGTCAGAAGAGCTGGACCAGTGGGGAGTGGGCAGGGGGGCAAACAGGTGTGAGCAGGGGCCAGGGGCTCAGGAAGCTACCAGAAGCCTCCCTGGAGGAGGTGAGAAGGACCCGGGGCCGGAGGTGAGGAGGACCCGGGGCCGGAGGCGAGGCGGGATCCCTGAGCTGGCAAACCCCTCACCCAGCCCCTCTCCTCTCCTCCACCCGAGACGTCTTCTTTCTCCAAGACAGGGACCGGCCACGTTCAGTTTGGCCAGTCGCAGGCCACGTGATCAAAGCCTGGCATCAGTGCCCTTCGGACACCTGCCTGTCACCCGTCACCCACTCGCTAGCCCACCAGAGACCCTTGCCAGAGCCCGGGACACCTCTCAGCACGGGCGTCTGGTCCCTTCCAGACCTGGGGGCCGCACATCGGCCGTCAGGCATCCGCGGGCTGCCTCCTGGGGCGGAGCTGGAGTCTGGCGCCCGCATGTGCCCTGGCTTCTGGGGTCGCAGGCCATGTCCGCCGCTCCTCCGCGGGGGCATCCCCGGACGCTGCTTCCGGCCGGTGAGCCGAGCCAGCAGCCGGGCGCCCGCCAGGCCCCTCGCACGCCGCAGCCCCACGCGCCCTCAGGGAGACTTCCCGCGGCTTGCGGCCCGGCCCGGTGAGCAGTCGCTGCGCGGCCGGTCAGCGCGCGGGTACAGATGCCCAGTGGCCCCGCCGGTGGCCTTGAGCAGGTGGGAGGAAGCTCGACTCCGCCTCCCCGCGGGCCCCGGGAGCAACTTCCCTTCTCCCCAGCAGAGGGCGCTGTGGGGTAAGGGTTCGGCCACCCGATCGCGGGAGCCGCCGCTGTTGCTGCGCGGGGAAGCCGTGGGCGGGGCCCCCGAGGGGGCCGAGCAGGTGGGCGGGGCTGGGATCGGGGGAGCTCCGCGGGGCCGGGCTGCAGCCGGAGGCTGCCGGGCTAGGAGGGGCTCCGAGCCGATGGCCGAGTGAGGACCGCTGTGCCGGCCCAGGGCCCTTGGCAACACGGCTACTCACCCCTGCTGACCCCTGGGACGCACGGAGCCTTAATGGAGCGCCTACTGCATGCCAGGCACAGACCCCGGGCTCGTGAGCATTCTCTAAGCCCTCCGAGAACCCTGGCGGAGGAGGCGGGAAGACGTCCCTTCTCCAGGAGGGGGAGGCTGGAGTGACGTCCCGGATCCGACGTCTGCACACCTTTCTCAAGACCCCCTACAGCTCTTCTGCTTCTCCTACGCCGCCGCCGTCGTATGGAGGTGATGACGGCTTTGCCTTCCAGGGACAAGACAAGGCTCCTCAGCGGCGGACGCCAGATAAGCTGGGGCAGTCCCCCGCGCTTAGTGTGACTGGGCAGGAAGCAGGAGGGGCTGCGGAGCACTGGGCTTCAGGGGAGCTCCCTGTGTAGGGGGTGCACCCCGCAGGGGAGCCCCAGAAGGCAGCAGAGGGCCAGCTGGCCCTTCAGAAAGAGGAATGTCTACCCTCAACACTGCCCACTATGGGACCGGGGTCTGCCTGGCAGGGGCCACCTGCAGAGACGAGCCCCAGGTTCTCCCTGGAAGCAGGGAGGGGACCAAAGGGTTGGGAAGGTGAGGAGGTGCCGCAGAGAAATCAGGGCCCCACAGGCACGTGCAGCCCACTGGGCTGGGCGAGGGTCTCCATCCCTAGAGGCCCTGTACCCAGGATGGGGGCAGAGGTGCCCTGGGGAAGGGTCCCCTTTCTGCCATTCCTCTCTCTAGCCAAGAAAGGGGAGGCCTAACCTGGGTGGGGAGGACAGGGCTAACAGTTCTGAGACCTACCGCCCCCCCCCCCACATCTTCCCTCAGCCTCCAGTTTGTCAGGAAGGACCTGACCCAGGGTCCCTAAAGACCTACCCTGGCCAGGAGGCCAGAAAATGCCAGAAAGATCACGTGGGCTGGTGGGAAAGAATATGGCTGTCTGCAGGCCTGGGGCGCTTCCCAGCCAGTTGTCCGGTCCAAGCCCAGCCACACCCCTCGTCTGGGAGACGTGGGGCTCCGTGCCAGCTGCACCCAGAGTGTGTGTCCCTGGGGCGGGGGACCCCTGCTTATGGCAGGGCCGACAGCAGAAGCCACCATCTTCCCCAAAGACCGGCTCTCAGACACACCAGCCTCCCCCCACCCTGGGTGCTGAGGGGGCCCCGTGACTTCCTGGGGCAACAGCCCTGGCGGGTCCCCCCTACTCCTCCCTTGCATCCCCACAGCCCAAGCCTAGCACTGAAATTCCAGCAGCCCGCAGGGGTGGGGGGAGACTACCACTCACAGTGCTTTGCTCCAAGTGACCTATTTCTAAAATAGAGAGGCGTTTGTGCGTGCGTGGGGGGCGGGGGTCATGTCCCCGCACCCACCCGACCTCTCGCTTCCGTAGAAGGACAGCAGCCAAGTCCAGCCAGGCTGTCTCTCCCTCCCCGTTCCCTTCCATTCTGTGATCCTCCAGAGATGGGGGACTCCTTCCAGCCCCAGAACCTGGGGGTCTGGCGTTCAGTGCCCTGGGACCTGGGTCAGCAAATGAGCCCATGGGAGCTGTGCTTTTTGTGGCGTACCTGCTGTGTCTGAGGTCGGGGACTGCCCCCAGGACACTATTCATCTGCCTCGCTGTGCGTCCATGAGACCTGGGGTGCTTGCAAAACTCCCGAGGCCTGGACCCACCGCACCCCGCCCCCAGTTGCCAGGACCAAAGGAGGGTACCACATCCTGGGAGCAAGGGCCTGGGAATCCCATATGACTCGGCCTGGACCTCGAGCCCTGCTGAGTCCCTGTCTGCTCTGGAGCCTCACAGGTGTGGGGCCGCCCCCTGGAGCTCACGGGGACTTGCCGGGGCGGGGGGGAGCAAATGAGCCAGGGGATGTGTGGGAGGGCTTCCAGGAGGAAGCGAGGCCAGAGCTTGGAGCGGAAGCAGAAGTGGTAGAGGCTGGAACAGCGCGTCCCTGTGGAGGGAGGCCAGGTGTGCGCCAGACTGAAGCGCCTGCCCTTCCGTTGAGCTGTGTTTCCCCTTTCATGTTCTTGGCCCGCGTGCGGTCAGGTCCTGGCGTCAGCTCCCGCATTCGCGCCCCCTGGCTTCATTGAGAAGCTGCGGGCTCCCAAACAGCTCAGCTCTCCAGGCCCGCTCCCTGCCTCGCTGGGAGCCAACCGCTTCCCGCATAGCCATCCTCTGGGGCCCCTGTTCTTGGAATGCCAACGTCAGAAATGCCAACGTCCTGACACCTCCAGGAATTAGTGGTCTCGCCCAGGACCCTGGACTCTGCATTCAGTGCTCTAAGCTGATGAGCCCCCACATCCTGGTAGCAGAGGCCACCTCTCTGCGCCCACCGTGCCCAGCCCCCCGCCGAGCGCATCTGGGCACCCAGCAGCCCTTCCGATGAAGCCAGGCCGGTGAGTGGACACACCTCGACACCACCAGCCATCTGCCCACGGGCGGGAGCTTGCGGAGGCTCTGCTGCTACGCGGTGTGCACAGACACCCCCCCACACGCCACCCCCACACTGAGCGCAGACACAGTGGGGCCCGGGGCTTCCTCGGGCTTCTCCGGGGGACAGTAAACGCTCGTGACAGCAACGATGCAGTGAATAAAATGGTGATACTCTGGTTGCAACAAGTACGGACCCCAAATCTGCCCCATCCTTTCCCTCCTGCGGCCGGCGTTTTGACCACGAATGCAGCCCGAGAGCTAATCCTCTGGGACTTGCCTGCGCTCTCGGGAAATCACATTCTACTGCGCCTTTTTTAGACCTGATGTCCTGTTTATGTTGACATCAACTACCCCACGTAAATCCCTAAATCTGAACACTTTGAAATTCGTGGTTCCATTTTAAGCCAAGTTTATTTTCATTAACAAAAATCTTCAGAAAAAAAGTCTCCAGGGAAGAAGCTCCCCCTTGCACACACCATCATCGTAGATTGCCGGAGCTCGAAGGATGCACGGTGCCCGCCAGTGCCCAGACAGCGACGTCACCTGTGCAGGAGGATCGCCCACGTGGACTCAGGAGTCAGCAGCGGAATTCTCTCCCACCGAGCTGGCTGCAGCCTCTGAATCCCCAAGAGAAAGCACTGGGCCCTGATTCCGCCCCTGGGGTCACTCACAACAGGTAGCGCTTTCAAGCATCCCACTTCCCCCACACACCCCACTGCCAGGACCCGACCACGTGACCCCCTCACCGGTCAGTCTGCTCTCTCGGTCCACTCCTATTTGTCTGTGTCTGTCTTTGTGCTGCCCGCTGCTGGTCTCAAGAGCCCAGGGTAAGCAGGTTACAATACATTGGATCATCACCTCCTCTGATGCATACACTATACCTCTGTGAATGTGACCTGTGTGTGTGTGTAGCGTCTGTATCACATGGCCCAGTAACACATTAATGAGGATCTCCTTCAGACAATGTTTGGCTTTATTAAGGGCCCTGGGTAAAAGAATCACTGACCCACTGGCCCTGTGAGAAACAGATCACACTACAAAATAGCAAAGCCAGCCCACATGTGTGGGGCGTACGTGGCAGCCCCTTGTCTCCATCAGACTCAGCTGCAAGGCGGCCCTCAGTGGGGCCAGCCAGGCTTGGGGTCTCCTCCACGGTGCCCTCAAAGGACCTTGCCAAGGACACCCCTGCTGGACACCCCCGCCCAGGCCTGAGACCTGAGTGTGGAGACACATTGCTCTGGGTGGCCACCCCACTTCCCAGGGACACCCCACTGGCTCCCCTCCAGGCTCACCTGCATGGGGTGTTACGCGCGTACTCGCCAGGGGTCTCCAGAGAAGCAGAACCAGTGGGGTGTCAAGAGGTGTCCACAAGAGGAGGCTTGTCATAGGAATAGGTTCACACACTTGTGGCCAAGAAGTCCCCTGATCTGCTGTCCACAGGCTGGAGACCGAGGGACGCCAAGGTGTGATGTGTCTGAGTCTAACGGCCGGAGCACCAGGGGCTGCAGGTGTAAATCCCAGAGTCCGGAAGCCCAAGACCCAGGAGATCGAACCATGGAGGCCAGGGGAAGATGGATGTCTCAGCTCCAGAAGAACGAACAAATCCTCCCTTCCTAAACCCCTTTGTCCCGTTCTGGCGTTCTGGCTCCGGCTGGACTGGATGATTCCCAACCCACTGGAGGGGTGGGTCCTCTACTCCAGGCGCTGAATCCAGTGCCAGCCTCCCAGACACACCCTCCCAGACACACCCAGAATAGAGCTGTGCCACCGGTCTGCCGCAGCCTAAGAATGAATGCATGGGGAACGGAGATGGTTCCTGCGCTCCATGGGTCGGACGCGCACGGTGCTCAGCGAGGGCGCCCCTCCTCAGACAGTTGCCCCCGGCCCGCTGGGTGTGAGGTGGTCTCTCCTTACGACCCTGATTTGCATGTCTCCAAGGATCGGTGACGTCCAGCATCTTTTCGTGTGCTCATTGGCCATTCGTCTTCTTTGGGGAAGTGTCTCCAAGTCCTTCACCATTTTTTAATCGGGTTTGTTGTTGTTGAGTTGCAGGAAATCTTTATATATGATAGATATCAACCCCTTATCAGGTATGTGGTTTGCAGATGCTTGTTCCTTCCTTGGGTCGCCTTCTGTCTCCTGGTGGGGTGGTCTGTGAGGCACAAAAGTTTTTGATCTCAATCAGGTCCCACTTTAGCTATTTTTTTCTTTGGTTGCCTGTGTCTTTGGCATCACATCCAAGAAACCACTGTCCAGCTCGACGTCACGAAGCTTTTCCTCTGCGCTTTCCTTGAGAGGTTCCGTAGTTCTGGCTCTTAACCTTGAGGGCTTTGCTCCATCTCGAGTTCATCTCTGTACATGGTGTGAGGTCGGGTCCAACTCCAATCTCTTGCACGTGCGTGTCTGGTTCTCCCAACACCATTGCCCGAAAACCCCCCATTGAGTGGTCTCTGCAGTGTTGTTGCAGAGCGTTTAACCTTATGTGTGAGGCTTTATCTTGGGCTCTCTCTCCCGCTGGTCTGTCCATCGGTCTTTATGCCAGGACCACGCTGTTTTGATCATGTAATAAGTTTTGAAATCAGGAAGCGCAAATCCTCCAGCTTTGTTCTTTTTCAATATTGTTTTGTGTGTTCAGGGGCCCTTGTGATTTCATATGAATTTTTGGATGGATTTTTCCATTTCTGCAAAGAAATCACTGGGATATTGCTAGAGATTGCACTGAATCTGTAGATGACTTCGAGTCGTATTGACGTCTTAACAGGCAGTTCCTTTTTGCCCTGGACCCTTCCCACCTGCTAACCAGGTTACAGTGCAAAGGCAGAGAGGCCTCTGAAGAAAAGGAGAGAAATTACTTTTCAGAGTCTCGACCTGCACGGTCCATTACAGCTGCCGCCAGTCGCACTGTCCCAAACAGACTCAAACAGACGCCAGATTCACTGAAACTCAGCTCCCGGTCGCACGAGCCATATTCTGGGCGCTTGGCAACTGCACGTGGCTGGTGGCCACCAAACTGGGCCACGTGGCTTACCAGACGTTTCCATCACTTCAGACAGTGTGTTGAATGGTGCCATCCTCAACCTTTTTAAAAAAGGTTCCTTTTTTTTATTCCAACAAATGAAAAAAAAATAAAAAATACACACAGGCACCTGGGTGGCTCCGTGGGTTAAAGCCTCTGCCTTTGGCTCAGGTCATGATCTCAGGGTCGCGGGACTGAGCCCCACATCAGGCTCTCTGCTCAGCAGGGAGCCTGCTTCCCCCTCTCTCTCTGCCTGCTTCTCTGCCTACTTGTGATCTCTGTCTGTCAAATAAATAAATAAAATCTTTAAAAAAAAAAAACGAAAAGAAAGACTGAGACTTCAAACATGACCCACATATTTCTTTTTCCAGCATAACTGGTGCACAGTATCCTCTTAGTTTCGGGAGTTTATCATCGTGATGCGGCATTTTTATCCAGTAGGATGTGATTCCCCCCAGTGAGTCCGCCATCCATCACCCTACGAAGCGGTTACCCTGTGCCCCATGCTCCCCAGGCCGTACGCTCCCTCCTGTGATTTATTTATCCTGCAGCCAGAAGTGTCTTCTTCTCAGCCCCCTTCCTCCTCGCCCACGCCCCCGCACTCTGGCAAAAACACCAGTTATTTCTGGGGTCTGTTTCTGTTTCCGGTTCTTTGTTTTTGTTTTGTTGAGAGTCTACATAGAAGTGAGACCTTCCAGAGCTTGTCTATCTCTGTCCGACCTATTTCACTTGTCATAATACCCTTTGGGTCTGTCCATGTCGTGGAAGATGGTGGGATTCCATTCTTTGTTATGACTGAGTGATAGGCCATCTCGTGTATGTGTGTGTGTGTGTGTGTGTGTGTGTGTGTGTGTGTGTGCGCGCACACGCACCACGTCTTTATCCATTCATCTGTCAATGGACAATTAGTTTGTTTCCATATCTTGCCTGTTGTAAATAATGTTGCAATAAACAGGGCTGCAGATATCTTTGCAAATTCGCGGGGGTTTTTTTCCCCCAGATAAACACCCAGTAGTTTGATTACTGGGTCATAAGGTAGCTCTATTTTGAACTTTTTGAGGAACCTCCACAGTGTTTTCCAAAGTGGCTGCACCAGCTTGCATTCCCACCAGCCGTGTGAGATGGTCCAGCTTCTCCGCATCCTCGCCAGCACTTCTTGTGTCTTCTGTCCGATTTTAGCCATTCCGACTGGTGTTGGGTGGGATCTTACTGTGGTATCGATTTACATGTCCCTGGTGATGAGGGATGTTGAACGTCTTTACCTGTGCCTGGTGGCTCTCTGTGTGTCTTTTGAGAGATGTCTGTTCATGTCTCTTGACCATTTTTAAGGCAGGTTGTTTTTTTTTTTTCTTACTATTAAGCTGCAGGGAGTTCTTTATATAGTTTGGCGACTAACCCCCATCAGATGTATAATTTGCAAAGATCTTCTTTCATGCACTAGGTGGCCTTCTCGTCTTGGTGGCTTCTTTGCCGTTCAGAAGTTTTGGTTTGCTGTAGTCCTGCTTGTTAATTTTAGCTCTTCTTGCCTCTGCCTGAGGAGACCTGCCTGAAAACGCACCACCAAGACTGATGTCAGAGATACGCTGCCCGTGTTCTCTTGGAGGAGTTTTCAGGCTCCTGGTCTCACGTTTGGGTCTGTCACCCACTTGGAGCTGATTGGTACGTGCTGTGAGGCAGGGGTCCCACTGTGTTCCCTGCATGTGGTGGTCCAGCCCGGCCTTGGCTCAGCTACAGGAGGCCCAAAGTGGAAATATAAAAATCCCCACATTGAACGGGCTGAGATTCTTTCCACAGAGTAGGGCCTCCAGTAAAGATCAAGACAACCGCAGTCAGCTGTTGGAAGGCAGCATTACAATCCCGATGGAGGACGTGGATGTGGGGGAGCTGGTTCTCATTACAAAGCAGGGAGGCGGGGGAGGGGTGGACACTGGTGGTGCCCACAGGAGGACTTATCTGGAGGCCACCTCTCACCCCAAGGAGATGCAGGAGCTGCTGGCAGCCTGGCCTCGCGTGCCTCCGGAGACAGGAGACCCAGGCCCCGTTCTCTCCTTGTAAAGATCGTACTGGACAGCCTCACCTCTGTGTCCTCCCCCTGCAGTGAATGGATGAGGCTCCCCCTTTCCTCCTGTGATTGGCACCTGGTAGCTCCACCCACTGTCCCCGCCCCCTCCAAAGCTGGGCCTCCTGCAGCAGCCTCCACCCCCCAGGCCCACCATGTGCCCCTTCCTCTTCGGCCAGACATGCAATAGGAGGTGTGAGCTGCAGAGCTGCCAGGCCCCCCGCCAGCAGCTGTGTCTGGGAGGACTGCCCCACACTCGTGGCCAGACTCCTCCGGAGAGGACCAGATGGAGGACCCATCAGGCCCGCAGTGACAGACGCCGCTCCTCTCCCAGCCCAGACAAGGCTGTGGTCCTTCCCTGGCCGGGCGTGCTCCTGGTTCTAGGTATGTTTTCAGAGATTTTGAAGGCACTGGCATTCTGGCTCGCCCAGCTCCTGCCCTGCTCTCTGTGGTCCCAGGAGCGGCCCTCTGCAGCCTGGCTTGAGTGGGCCCCACAGGGCTGTCACATTAGCCTCTTCGGATGGCCTATGTCCAGAGGCACCCCTTTGTTCTGGGACCCATGCTTTTGAGGGGCCCTTGCAATAAGACCCCAGGGAACCGGAACTGGAAGCATCTCTGGAGCGGACCCTGCACAGGCTGGGTCCTCTCCAGAGTGCCTACGAGCCCTGGCGCATGTCTCTGTGCCGACGGAGCTGGTCTGGGCCCCACTCACTTCTTCCTGATGCGTGACCATACTGACTTACCTTCAAATTGTCGCTTACCAATTACGTATACACACTTTTTCATTGTTCCACTGACTTGCTTCTTGAAGTGTAATTTATATTCTATAGAATCCATCCTTTCAGGGCATAACTGTAAGAGTTTGGACAAATGTATAGAATTGTGTCATCACCACCCCAACCGAGGTGAAGACCCGTGGTGGCAACCCACCCGGATCTCCTGGTGTCTCCCCGTGTGGCTAGTACAGCCCAGCCCCCAGCCCCAGGCAAAACCGACGTGATTCCTGTCCCCACACTTTGCCTCTTCCAGAACATCACGTGAACCACACTGTACGTCAGTGCTCACGTCTGGTTTCGCCCACTTGGAGGGCACATGAGGTTGGTCCGTGTTGATCCATGTTGTCAAGGGAGTCTACGGTTTGCTTCTTTGATGGCTGGCCAGTTTCCCACCGAAGGGATGCACCGCATTTTCTTGACTCCCTCGTGTTGAGGGACATTCGGTCATTTCAGTCTAGGATGACTGTGAGTCAACCCTCTGTAAACGTTTTCATGCAGGCTTTGTGTGGGTGTGGGTTTCCAATGCCCTGGGGTCAATACCCCACAGTGGAGCGGGCGGGTCTCGTGGTCAGTGTAGGTTTTCCTGCACGGGGAGCCACCAGATGGTCATCCCAGCTGGTAGCACCACTTTGCCCTGCCCCACACCCCTGCGACGTGGGAGGGCTCTGTCGCTGCCCACCCCGGCCAGCCCTGGGTATTTATTGGCTGCTGGGACGACCGGTCCAGCCAATCTAGCGGGGGTGCAGTGCTGTCTTTGTGGTTTTTATCCGCAATTCCCTAATGACCAAAGCTTATAAGCCACAGTTGGTAAGGTGGTCGCTCAAATGTTTTGTCCATTTTTTATCGGGTTGTTTGATTTTCTTACTGAGTTTTGAGAATTCTTCGCACTTTCTGCATACCAGTCCTTTACCAGATACATGTCTGGCTAACATGTTCACTTAGCCTGTGGCTGGTCTTCTTGTTCTCGTAACAGTGCCTTTGAAAGAGGAGAAGTTTTTTGCTTACTTGTCAGAGAGAGAGAGCGCACAAGCCGGGGGAGAGGCAAGCAGAGGAAGAAGGAGGCTCCTTGCCCAGCAGGGAGCCTGATGCAGAACACGATCCCAGGACCCTGGGATCAGGATCTGAGCCAAATGCTGACACTTAACCGCCTGAGCCACCCAGGCGTCCCAAGAAGATTTTAATTTTGATGAAGTGCCAAAGTCTGGTTTACCATTTTATTCTGATACAGATTTTGCTAAGAAACCATAGCCCATCACAAAGTCGCTGAGATTTTTCTCCTATGTTTTTCCTAGATGTATTCCAGTTTTATGTCTCACACTTAGGTCTATGATCCATCTAGAGTTTATCTTTGGTTAAGGTGCAAGGTATGGACCAAGGCTGATGCATTTGTCTATGTATATGTGTGTTTACTTTTATGTGTGGATACCCAAACATTTCAAGACCATTTGCTGGAAAGAGTCTCCTTTCTCCATTGAATTGATTTGGTATCTTTGTCAAAAGTTGATTGACCCTATGTGTGTGGGTCTGTTCCTGTCCCATTGATCTCTGTGTCTGTTCTCCTGCCAATACTGCACAAGATTGATTTCTTTAACTTTAGAGTAAGTCTTAAAATCAAGCAGTGTGAGTTTTCCTTTTTTTTTTTTTCAAAACGGTTTTGGCTATTCTAGTTACTTTAATTTTCCATATAAATTTTAGAATCAGCTTGTGACTTTCTGTACCAAAAATTCCTGCCAGAATTTGGATTGAGATCGCATTGACTCTATTGATCGGTTTGAGGCAAATTAACATCTTAACAGTATAAAGTTGTTCTAATTCATGAACATGGTATGTCTTTCCATTTGTTTCTGTATTCAAAAAAAAGATTTATTTATTTCTTTCAGAGAGAGAGTGCATGTGGGTGCCCACAAGCAGGGTGGAGGGGCAGAGGGAGAGAATCGCAAGCAGACTTCCCGCTGAGTGAGGGGAGTCTATGAGTGGGGGTGGGAGACTCAATTTCAGGACCCTGACATCATGACCTGAGCCAAAATAAAATGTTGGAGGTTTAACTGACTGAGTCACCCAGGCGCCCCTGTTTATGTCTTATTTGGTGTTTTATCATCAGTGTTTTTGTATTTTCAGCAAATAGACTTTTTTTTTAAAGATTTTATTTATTTATTTGACAGAGAGAGAGAGATCACAAGTAGACAGAGAGGCAGGCAGAGAGAGAGGGAGAAGCAGGCTCCCTGCCAAGCAGAGAGCATGATGTGGGGCTGGATCCCAGGACCCTGAGATCATGATCTGAGCCAAAGGCAGAGGCTTAACCCACTGAGCCACCCAGGCGCCCCAGCAAATAGACTTTTTGCATATTTTGTTACATTACATTTTAATGTTTCATGGACTTTGGTGTATCAAGGGTACCAAGGGTAGATGGTGATTGTGACAATAATGGTGGTGATGGTGATGATGGTGGTGATGGTGATGGTGATCATGATGATGGTGGTGGTGGTGATGGTGGTGATGGTGATGGTGATGGTGGTGATGGTGATGGTGGTGGTGGTGGTGGTGGTGGTAATGGTGGTGGTGGTGATAATGGTGATGGTGATGGTGGTGATGGCGATGGTGGTCATGATGATGGTGGTGGTGTGATGGTGGTGATGGTGATGGTGATGGTGATGGTGGTGATGGTGATGGTTATAGTGGTGATGGTGGTGGTGATGGTGGTGATGATGGTGATGGTGATGATGGTGATGAAGGTGATGATAGTAGGAGGGAAATGGTGAGGGTAGAAAAGCCTGGATTCACGCTGTGTTCTGACTCCAAGCCCAAGCTCGTATCAGCATACTGTACTGAAGTCTTTATAATCCCCCTTCCAGCAGCCTCTATATCAGTGACTTTCAGCCTTTTAACCTCAGGATCCTCTGCACTTAAAAAAAAATATATTGGGACCACAAAGAACATTTACTTCTCTAGATGAGTCTCTCAATGTTTACTCTAATTTTTAAAACATATATTTAATTATTCATTTAAAAAGAACAATGACAAATCCATTATGTTAATATAATGTATTCTTTATGAAAACTAACTATATTTTCCAAAATAAACGTATTTAGTGGAAAGCGTGGCATTGTTTTTGCATTTTTTGAGAGACTTTTTAATGTCCAGCTTAATGGAAGCCAGCTAGAGTCTCACATCTGCTTCCACAGTCCATCTGTTGTGATTATCATGTGGTTGTGACCTCTGGAAAACGCCCTTGTGAGCTGTAAGAGAATGAACGCAAATAGCACCCTGGAAGTATAGTGATTGCTTTCACGGGGGCGCCTGGGGGACTCAGTCGGTTGAGCATCTGCCTTCGGCTCAGGCCTGATCCCAGGGCCCCAGGATCAAGTCCCACATGGGGCCCCTGCTCAGCGGGGAGCCTGCTTCTCCCTCTCCCTCTGCTGCTCTGCCTGCTTGTGCTCTCTCACTCTGTCGAATAAATAAATAAAATCTTTTTAAAAAAATAATCGCTTTCATGTTTGGGGCCCCTGGAAGGTCTCCGAGACCCCCAGGCAGGTTCCAAGTGCACACTTGGAGAACTGCTGTAGATCCTCCAAAGCGAGTACAGACGATCACAGTGGTGGGGTGTCCTGGAGCTTCTGCAGGAGCAGCAGAAGCTCCCCGGAGCTATGCACACTCTCTAGAGGGACTTGCCACATGACCTGCGTGATCTTCCCTCCTCATCTTCTCCGTTACCTTCCCCGAGTGTTGGCTGGGCTTCTGGTCTGCCTCTTGGCGGACGAGTTATGCCTGCAAACCAGGACCCACCCCTACGGAAGTGGCTGGTGAGCGGTGTCCCATTGAGGGGAGCAGCGAGTGAACCTACCAGCAGACCCAGCTCCGCGAATCTGTAAAGCCCCGTTCCCCAGGACAGGTTTCGACATCCCAGAAGAAAGGGCAGCCCCTCTCTCGGGCACATACACCCTGGAGCCATTCTGCCTGCCTTGGGCACTCCTCTTCTGGCGCTCCCTGTCCGTGTGTCACCAGGCAGCAGCCCCAGGCCCTCCCCAGATATGGAAGACAGGATGTGCCAGATTCACCTGGTTCTCCCAAAGGCAGGCCGTAGAAAGTCAGCCTTCGGCCAAACCCTGGGCCTCGGGACGTTGGGTCACCCCCAGTGGAGCAGGGCTCACCAGACAGAGAGGGCAGCCCCCAGAGAAGGCTCAGGCCTTCAGGGCTCCAGGGAAAGCCCTCCTTGCTCATCCTGTCCTCTCTGTCGCTGGGCAGGGAGGGCAGGGGATGGGCATCCAGTCTGGACTGGCTCTCATCAGTGGCTTCCAGGACTCTGACACTGTCCTCACGTGAAGACACACAACAGAAGCATTTAGAACAGGAAAGAAGCCCAGTGGACCAAGGACCCGCTCAGCGATACAAGCACTGCAGGTGTTCAAGAGTTACCTGTCGTGGGGTGACGTGTGTCCCCCACAAAGACACGTCCACGTCCAAGCCCCCAGGACCTGTGAATGGGACCTTATTTGGACATAAGTTGCAATTTCAACTGTAGTTAAGGGTTTTCAGATGAAATCATTCTGGATGATCTTGGGGGACCCTAATCCAATGACTGTGTCCTAATAAGAGAAAGGAGAGGGAGATTCGAGAAGCGGACACAGGAGGCGGGCGGGGACAAGGTCACGGAGGACGGAAGCAGAGGTCAGAGAGATGCATCCCACGGGCGAGGAAGGCCAAGGAGTGCCGGAAGCGCTGCCAGCCGCATCCCAGCTTCTGAGCGCTGCTCTGGCCCAGGGAAGACGCCTCCAACAGGCCCCCGCCGGCCTAGCTGAGTGGTGGGTGGGCTGTGGGGATCCTGGGGCTGTAGGTCAGTGAGCTAGCCCCGCCCCTCCGGGCACTGTCCGCCCTTCGGGCATTTCCCCACCTCTCAGCTGTGCCCTCCGTGGTCCTGCTCCCTTCCCAATGCTGAGTGCCCCAGAGGACGCTGCCGCAATGACCCTACACAGGAGGGTCAAAGGTCATGTCTGCCAGCCCGGATTTCCACCGGCAAGAACCAGCTCATGCACGGGAGGGGGTCCGGGCCCGGGTCCATCAGCACATCCGCAGGCCCCCGACACCATGTGCTCCTCACGAGCCCCAGATGTCACACCAGCCTCCCCAGCGTCTGGCCCCGAGGTGTGCCCTATACACAGCACCTTCTCGTCTCCCCAGGTAGGAGAGCGAGTACTGCCAGCAGGAGAGTAGGACTTTACCATCCGGTGTTTGCCTGAATCTGGGGCTGTGATGTGTCCTCCTGGAAGGTGGGTATGTGTGTAAGAGAGAGAGGGAGGGCACATGTGAGCTCCGCCCCAGCAGCGGGCCTCTTCAGGGAGCCCCAGCACCGTGGCAGGCACCCCCCCGCCCCAGCCTTCCCAAGGGAGATTCTGCAGCTGGACTTCCCAGGTTTCCCCGAGAGAACCAGACAACAGCCCTTGCCCGGCCCCCCACACCTGCTTGGTGACTCAGCTTGTGAACACATCACACAGCGTCTCTGTGCGGGAGAAGGAGGGCCACGTCAGGGGACAGAGAGCCTCCCTGCTCCTTCCCCAGGCCCTGACCTCCGGCTCCACCCTCCACCGTGGGAGCTGAGCTGAAGCAGCAGACACCAGGCCCGCCCAGTCCCGCCCAGTCCCGCCCAGTCTGGAGGAGTGGAGAGGGAGAGCCTGGGATCAGCTTCTCCAGCCAGCAGGCCAGGCAGGGCCTCCGCCCCTTCCCAGCTGCCTGCCCGAGCTGACAGCCTACCCTCCCTACTGTGCGGAGAATGGTGACCGCCACCTACGGGGAGTGGGCAATGCCGTGGGGTCACACGCGGAAAGTGGGGCCACAGGGCCGGCCACAGGGCAAGAGATGGATGAACGCCACCGTTGTTTTTATGATTAGGGGCAGGGTTCTGGAGGCTGTGTGGGCTCCAGACTCCACATGACACACCGCAGGTGGGTGCTGCCTCAGCCCTATGGCCCAGGTAAGGACCCAGACCAGGGAGTGAAGGGTCTCACCGCGGAGGCGTTCCCAGAGCTGGCTCTGAGTGGCTATCAAGCTCTGCAGGCCATGTCCCTGGGGTGGCCTTGCCCTTGGGGCAGCAGGGAGGGCCTCGGGGCCCAGGCTCACCTGCCCTGCCCAAGCCTCCAGGTTCCCCCACTGCTGCCCGAGGAACAGGATCGGGGCCCAGCTAGGAGCAGGGGATCCCACCCACAGGCCTGCTCCTTGGGCCTCAGTCTCCTTACCTAAGAAATGGGGAGAAATCATATGCAGATTCTGCCGGTTCGGGAAGCATGGGTAAGGATGGGGCTGGCACCACGCCTGGCTCAGCGCTCTTCCCCCGTGGGCCAGGACACCCGTCCTCTCTGAAACGGGCCCAGGTATGTGCCATGCTTGCCCAGGAGTGAAGTCCGCATGTGCAAAGGCCCTTTCGCACATCTTCTCACAGGCAGATCTCTCTGATCCTAAGATCAGAGCCGGGGAAGAAGACAGTGGCTGCTGTGCAGACTGTGCAAGCCGTCCCTTCCCCTGGGCTCAGCTCAGAAGTCTGTTTCCGCCCTGGGGATGCGTGGTCGCTTAGGCTGGAGGAGGAACGAAGCTACAGTCGTCGGCCCCATTTCTAGGTAGGAAACCAAGGCAGGGCATTGTAGGGCCTTGCCCACGCCCCCCGCCCGACCCCAGCTCCCAGGCAGCTAGCCAGCCCCGCTCTGCTCACCCCCGAGCCCCTCCACAGTCATGTTTCCTGCACTGACCACAGTGCACATACACACTTCCATTTGACAGGTAGGTAAACAGAGGCCCAGAGGAGCGCATCACCTGCCTGGGACTGAGCTGGAAGAGTCCAGGGCTGTGTCCAGTGCGGTGGAAACTTCCTTGCTTCCCACACCTGCAGCCGCCTGCGGCCCCCTGCTGACCCATCCCAGTGAGCCCAGCTCGGCCCTCTGACCCACCCCTGCTTTGTCATCTTGGAGGGGGGCGTCCTTCCCACCCCCACCCCTATATTTGGCCAGGTGTCCCTTTGACCTCTGCCCTCAGCAGTCTCATTTTGTGAGATCAAGCTCCCTTCAAACAGCCAGTATCATCAGTGACTGGAAACTTGCCCCGTGTGGGCCCCGGAGACCTCCGCCCCAGGGGAGAACCGCTTTGTTTTCTCGCTCAGTCCCCTGCACATTGGCCCGGCAACCAGCACACCCCAGCTCTGTGTAGGCGCTAGGCTCTTCGGAGGGTGACGAGCCCGGCACACTGAGCAGACCCTGTCCTGTGGGGGGCCGTCTGCCGCAGGAGCAGAGCGGGCCCTGCTATGGCCCTGAGCGTCTTGTCTGAGCACTTCTGCATCCGAAGGCCTTGCAAGGTGACAGTGGGGCAGGAGCGGGCTTGTCCTGGGGAGGAGCTTAGAGCAGACCCTCCAGCCCATGGCCCCTCAGATAACCATCCCTGGCTGGTGCTTCCGTGCCCCCCTGGGGAAGGCACCTGGTCTAAGGTGGGTGGGCCTGGTACTGAGGCTGGGAGAGGGGGTTTGGTCCGGGAGCAGAGCCAAGGTAGGCGGTGGTTACCCCATGCCCACTCCAGTCCCAGGGCCTGAAGGGGGCCCCCCAAGACAGCCGGATATGTCTTGCATGGTGGTCCTGCCTGACCATCAGGCTTAGGGGCTGCCCTGGGGGCACTCTTGGCCCAACATAAAATCAGACTGTGGAAATGCCCATGTGGGCCGAAGTGTCAGACGTGGGAAAGAAGGCTGGGGCTCGGCTGAGGGTCGGTCACATCCCTTGGAAGGGAACGGACTGAGGGAGCATTTCCATTTGGAAAAAGGCTCTGTGCCTTTGCATGTCCTCCCTGGTCTGGGGATGCCTGGAAGGGGCCCAGTTCACCCCGTCTTGGCCTCTGGGGGGACAGATGCTATCGGAAGGCCGCTGGCAATTCTGAAGACTGAGGTCCTAGAGCACCTCAGCCTGGGGGGCCAGGGCTGGGGAGACACTGGGGCCAGTGAGGAGGTCACACCGCTTTAGGGTCTACAGGTGAGGAGCTGGGGAAGAGCCTCGGCTCCTCAGCTCCCACCTGCTGAAGGAGCGTCTTCTATACCAGAGGGCATCGGGGTCTAGAAAGGTGTCTGGGAGCAGAAGGGATAAGGGGACACACAGAAGGAAATCTGCAGCGGGTGGGTTCCTAGCAAGAGTCCCAAGGAAGAGGTGCTGTTAGAAACATGGGGTGTGACCTAGAGGTCCTATTCTGCATACCTGTAGGACAAGGACAAAGGGCTGGGGTTTCCGGGGTTCTTCATGTTACAGTGGCTTCAGTCCCAGCAAGAAAACTGATGACAGTTTCTGGGGCCCAGGAAGAGAGAGGGGGCACCCCGGACTGTGCTTAGGGTGGGCTGGAGGTCGCCAGGCATCTACCGG
>NW_019154106.1:2245761-2353757 GCF_002288905.1 Enhydra lutris kenyoni | reverse complement strand
CCCACCGCCCTCCATCTCTAGGCCACTGACACCCTAAAGATAGAGTCCTAGCGAGTGTTGGGAGGGGCGTTGGACATGAGTCTCCCGGAGGGTCCCGAACGCTTGAGGCTCCTGGGGAGGGTGGGACGTGGTGGGGAGGGCGCCGTGGGCAGCCCCCGGGGGCCACTCTCCAGCCTGGGCTCCCCGGGCTCGGCCCCTCCCCCCTGGTGGGCTGTCCGCTGTCAGGGGCCCGCTGGAGCTGGGACTTGGAGTGTCTGGGGACGTGCACAGGTCCTCTGGACCGAGGTGGGCTTCTCTGCCCCCGCACATCCTTGGGCTGGGCCAGGCCAGGCCTTGCTGGAGCAGCTGGCTGGGTTCCTGCTCTTTTGCCATCTTGGGATTCTATGAACTTGCTGCTCTGTCTACACCGGAAAGAATTTAGATACGCATCTGCCTGTCTGCCTGAATCCCTTTGACAGGTGGGCCTTTGGGATTGTACTCAGGTGCGTCCCCCAGGCCAGGGACAGGCTCAGGGTGTCACAGCTAGGGACGTGGCCATGGCCTCTGGGTTCGATGTGTGAGTCCTTGGCCCCGCGTGCACTGTGTGGATCCGGGTCCAGAGCGCAGACACCCTGCCCTCAGCGTGAGCAGGCTGGGTGGTCTTTTGGCTGCGTTCTTACCCCAATGCCTTGGTTTTGCAGGGCCTTGTGGCTCCTCGAACTTGACCGGCTTTACGAGCAGCAGGGCTCAGGGGCATCTGATGCCCCCCTTCAGGCTTCAAGCTCCAGATCTCGGATCCCATTGTCTGCCCCACGTGTGTGGGGCCGCGGGGGCCTGGGAGGCAGCGGCCAGTGGGTATGTCTGCTGTGTCTTCCCAGGCTGTGCTGAGAAAAGGTGACAGAGCAGGTGGGCCAGGCGAGGGCCTTCTGACCCCGCCTCGTCCTGGGGAGGGGGGAGGCCTGTGCAGAGGCCTGGGCAGGGCATCCTGGAAGCCAGCCCAAAGCTGGAAAGCTGGTCCTTCCTGGGCCGGGAAGGCGGCGAATCTGTTCTCTTCTGAGCCCTGCTTCCGGCTCGGGCCACTTAATGCAGCCCGTCCCCCTTAGCATGGCGCTCGCTGTGCTGAGTCCGGGATCCACACTGGTCCTGCAGTCTCTTCCCGGAAGCTTCCGGAGCCAGGGGAGTAACCCGACATGCTAAGCAGAAACCTGCACGAGGAGCCCCTGGTTTGCAGACTGCTGGGTGTCTCTGGCCGCTGTGTTTTTGGGGGCTCGTGCTTTCTGCTGATTCTGTGGTGTGCACACGCGGTGTGCCAGTGGAGGGGATCCCCCCCCAAGGTGACAAGGTGACAGAAGCATGCCCTGCCCCTTTCCCGTGTGTTGTCCCAGCGACAGGTATGCGGCCACAACTGAGAAGCCGTGCAGACCCAGCTCCCGGTTGTAGGGGTGAGGCATGAACCCCAGGATGGGGGCTGAACGGGGCACGACAAGAGGACCCAGTTATCCTGACACGAAGGGAGCTATCAGATGTGGTTCCCCCCGTGGGGTCCCTGGGTCGGGTGCCTGGCTGGGGGGAGTGGCAGGGTTGGGGTGGTGCTCCCAGCAGTGGCCAGGCACGCTGGCCGGGGAGCTCCTTGCACGGCTCACGGCCACCCTGGAGGAACAAGGCACTGTTCTGGGGGCCGGACTTGCCCCGTAACCTATCAAGCCTACAGGTCTAGGGAACAGAACTTTAGCCCTCTGAGGCTTTGCACTGGCCTGGGCTGGACTGGTGACCCTCACGGGGTGGCCACTCGTCTGGGGAGATTCTAAGCAGCCAGTGGACCTTCTGCGGGGCTGGGTAGTGATGGTTGCATACAAAGGACTTGGGCTGGGAGGAGGCAGTTCCGAGCCAGGGCTCCGGGAGTGTGCACCGGCGGGTGTGAATTTGGCATCTGCTGGCCTGGTGTCTCTGCCAAGGGGAGTGGGCCCCAGCTGTGTGGTCAGGACCTGCCCGATGGGGAAGCAGGGCTCGGGCAGGGCCGGGACAGAACAGTGGGTCTCACCTAGAGTTCTTTGGTAAGGTAGCTGGGGGATAAGCCACTCAGCGCAAGGAATGCTGCTGGTCCAAGATGTGGGGCAGCCCGGAAGAGCTTTGGGGATCTGTAGGGAGGAAATCCCCGCGATCAGGATCGCAGATGAGGGGTGGGGTGCATGATGACCCCTGGAAAGGGCCTCAGAGCCATCCAGCCTGGCCCTAGGGAGGCCCAGGACCACCAAAGGACTAGCAACATTATCTAGGCTATTGGGCCAGGGAGAGATGGTCCCTACCGCTCAGGACAGGAGCTGGGTGGCTGTCTTTGGGGGCTCCAGGACACCCAGGGGGCCTTTGTCGTGTATCTCAAAGCCAGTGGTTCGCTTAGTCTCCAGAGGCCACCTACGGCCTCTCTTCTGTCCCGGGCTCAGACCACACCAGCCCCCAGCAGGCTCCAGTCTCGCCCCCGGCTCCGTCTCCAGCGGCGGCCGGCACCATCTCTGAAATACTGGCCGCCTCGTGCGGCCTACCGGCTTCGAGTCCTCCGTGACTCGCAGTGACCTCCAGATAGTCCCACACTCCCTTCTGGGCCTCACGAGGTGCTGGACGGCCGGTCCCCACCTGCCCATAGGCTCCCCGCACCTCCACGCTCCTGCCCACGGGCCTCTGGCCCCAGGCCTGGCCTTTGTTCCCCGGGGCTTTTGCATTCCCTGTTCCCTCGTCCTCGTTGCCAACAGCCCTCAACTCAGGTGTCGCTGGGCCCCTCTGTGGTCACGAGGCACCCATTCCGAGGCAGCTGGACGGGCTTCATTTTCTTAGCCACGTGGATCCGTGTCCGAATTACCTCCCTTCTCGGTTTGCTTCATGGAATGACTGGATATGGAGAAGGCGGTCGGTCGGCCCCGAGCCAGGCCCGTGGCAGGCGCTTAGCGTTAGCACAAGTGGTCATCACGCCCTAGTTGCCTGACTGTGTGCTTGGGGCCTGGCACGTAGTAGGTGCTCTGTGCTCACGTGAAGCCACAGGATTGCCCTTGTCGAGGGAAGCCAGCGTCTTGAGATGATGCCCGCTCCGCGTCCCCGATGTGCTCATGTTCAAACGGCCCAGCTTGAGGCGCTGCCCAGGGCGCCCGTCCTTCCTGAGTTAGAAACAGAAAGCGCACCGTGGCTTACCTGGGAGGAAAGGCTACCGCTGAGCCGCACTGACCTGCCTGGGCCCCCTCTCACCCTCACAGGCACGAAGGACTCGGGGAAGATGAGGCCCCACAAGTGAACTCTGTCCAGCCGTGACGGGGAGTTTCAGGAGGCGTAATGAGGCCGTGAGGAGGGATCTGGCAATACCCCATCCCACGGGTCACTGCCCCGTCTAAGGCCTGGGCAGTCTGGAAACCAGGCACAGGCCGCGCTCTGCTTTGGAGACAGGCAGGTCCCCAGGAAAGCAGGGGGAGGAGAGGGAGTGGGGGCCTCTGCGGGCCAGTGGGCAGGCCGGGTGGCGCCTCTGTCCCTTGGCCACAGCCACACTGGGAATAGCAGCTAGCACACAGGGACGGGCATCCAGGCCGAGGGGAAGGAGCTCCTGCTGCTTCCTGGGGTGAATGGGCACCCAGAGGTCGCTTAAAGGGCCAGCTGATGCCTAGGAGGGACAGGAGGTGGGGGGGCTGCCCTGGGATTTTCCTGCCTGCCTCATGGGCTGAAGCTGGCAGAGGGTCCCTTAGAGGGCCCGTGGCTGCATATCATGTTCCCTGGGCCACAGCAGCCCGAGGGGACCAGTGAGCAGCAGAGCAGCTAAACGGGGAGGCCAGATCGGCCTTATGGGACGGACCCCACCCCACTTGTCAGGAAGCCCCCAAATCTAGAACCCTGGGCCAAGGGGCAGGACAGCCACACTCAGACCTGAAGTCGCCCCGCTGTGGGATGAGAACTATCGCCAGGGTCCCCAGCGACCCAGAGCCCAGGGAAGAGCCCTCCTGCCGTTACTTATGGCGTTGGTGGAATGTGGGTTTCTGTGCCTCGGCTGTTTCAAGAGAGCGCTCCTTCGCTGGGGCACGGGCGTGGGCTGCCAGTTTCGTGTGTACCCTGGAAGTAGAGGAGGTCTTCAGGATGTCGGGGGGTCGGGGCCCTCGCCAGCATGGCCCTCCCATGGGCCTTGAGGTTGTAGGCCCCTCACCCCAGCCCTGGGAGACGGGATGGTCTCTGCTCCACACCACCGGCTCGGACCCTAAAGACCAGAGTGGCTGTCTGGGGTTTGGGGCACTTTGTTTCCGCCTTTCTGCAGTGGCCCCTTGAACAAAGCCTGGGCCATGATCTCCGGGTTAGCCGCATAACCCGGTCCCGGGGAATCCTGAGGAGGGGACGGTGGGGAGCCCTGGATCCCTGCCTGCCCGACCCTGCTGAGCTGCTGCATGGGGCTGAGCAGAGCAATGAGATGACTCCACAGCCTGGCTTTGGAGCCACAGAGATGCCTGACCCAGGCCCCCGGCGCTCTGCATGGACCCGGGGCGGCAGGGTGGGGGTGAGGCTGGGCCCATGGTGGGTGGATTGGGAGGCCTGGGCAAGGAAGATACGGCTCTGGGGTTCTCAACCCCAGGTGCTGGGGGCAGCGGAAACTGCCTTTGCTCTCTGTAAGTGCAGGCCACAGCAGTCCCCTGAGAAATCAGATGGTCTCCTGTGTCCGCATTGGGTAAGCGTCAGCAACACGTTGGTGGCTCTGGCCAGCTCCTCATGAGTTAGAAACCAGGTGTGGGCGGTGCTGACTCAAGGCAGGCTGCACAGTAGGACCACGGGGGTGCTGGCGAGGGGAGGGAGCACGGGGAGGGGTGCTGGGACTTGGCCTTAGAGCAGAAGCTGAGCTGTAGGTGTGGTGACGAGGAAAGCAGTGGGACTGTTACTGTGCCTGCTGCCTTAGCATATGCTGTTCCCTTGCCTGGGACACTCTTCCAGCCCTGCAGCAGACCAGCTGTTGGGGAAGGCTCAGGCGTGGCCTGGCACCTTCTCTGTGGAGCCCGTGGTCTTCGGGGTAAGCTTGCAGGAGTCCCCTCGCCTCCTGTGTCGTCTCCCTTCTTCTGTGTCGGGCCTCCTGCTCCTGGCCTGACCCCTCTGATCTGAGCCCCCGGCTCCTCCTTCCCACTCGCTGGCAAAATGGCATTTGTTTTTCCCCCAGCCGGACAGTGAGCTGCTGATTCTGTTTGCTCGGTTTGGGTGTCTTGTTATACACAGAGGCAGGCAGAGAGCTGGAACTCGTCAAGCCAGATGCCCTGGTGTGTAAACACAGCCTCTGCCGAAGGTGCTCCGACTTCCCGTAGGGGCTCCGGGGATGCCCAGCGCCTGCTGGTTAGGACGTGGGCTCCGCAGTCCACGCACTGGCCAGGAGTCCCTGCCCCTCCTCTGAACCGCCTCTGGCCGAGCAGCTCTGGGCAAGCCCCTGGAGCTCCAGGCCTTGGTTTTCTCATCCATGAAATGGGCGTCACAGTGGTGAATCCTGGGCGGGAAGCCCAGGGCCGGCCGACGGTGCGCACCGAGCCCAGACCGCCCTCTGCGGGTTCAGGCACGGCCAAGCCCCTGGGCTCTTGGAACGGGGAGGGGCCGACTCCTTATGATCAATTAAAACTGCGATTAATGGGCAATGCTTGTGAAGTGTTTAAACACAGGAACCACACGAAAGGATACAACCCCCCGGGCCAAGGTTGTACCGTCCCACTCTGGTTGCTTTGGGTTTAAAGCCCGGAAGGTCGAGCAGAGCACAGGGCCCTGACTGCCCACAAGAGCCTGCAGGACGCCCGGCTCCCCGCACCCCTGCCCCCCGCACCCCTGCCCCCTGGAGACTTTCCCAGCTGGGCTCAGCCTGTTTCCGTGTTTTGACTATATATGGACGGGTCCACAAACAAGTGCAGGGCCTCTGGCTGGTGTCCCCTTCCTGCCCTCTCTCCTTCCTCTTGGGTCTGGAGGCACAGAGAACTCGCCAACGCGCATCCGCGGCCGTCTGCGGTTCTTTTGGGTCACGCGGTTCTTTTGGGTCATGCGTCCCTGCTCGTCCTCCTTGCTCTGTGTAAGGTGCGGGCTGTTCCCACTCTGCCACCCAGGGATGACTGGCTCGTTTCCATTTTATTCCATTTTCTCCCAGGAGCGCGTTCTGTGTCGGGGTCTCACCAGGTGCGGGGCCTGAAGTGGGGTCTCGGGGTCCAAGGGTACGCGCCCGCCCGAGCAGCCCAGCTGGATGCGGCCGAGTGGCCACTGGTGATGCTGTTGGGGAGGGGATCGGTGAAGGACGCAGCGTGTGTGGAGCTCGAGACCCCTGGGCCGAGGTGGGTGAGCAGGGGCCGCTGCTCCGAGCAGGGCCAGCGTCCTGGGCCCGAGGCATATGTTCTTAGCAACTCAGCTTACTCCCCCGGCCCGGG
The DNA here is from genome assembly GCF_002288905.1 of Enhydra lutris kenyoni. NCBI lineage: Eukaryota > Metazoa > Chordata > Mammalia > Carnivora > Mustelidae > Enhydra > Enhydra lutris. The sequence goes on along the minus strand of NW_019154106.1, from coordinate 2,347,377 downwards.
GACCCCACCCGCCGCGTCCGTCCCCGTGGGAAGACCACGGGCTCCCACCTCACTGGAGGGAGATGCCGTCCCCCTGGCTGCTCTCAGCACGGGGCTGCAGGCTCAACGGCTCCTCCCGGGGGGCACGCGGGACAAAGAGGTTTGCCAGGGCCCCCTAAGGGGACTCTCGGTGACCAGCACACGCTGTCAGTTAGAAACAGCAGATCCGTCTGGCACGATGGCGCTAGTTGAGGACACCACCTTAGACTTAAAATATGCCAAGACGGTAGAATTTACACTTCTCACCGCGGCAGAACAGACAGACACGCAGGGGACAGCGGCAGTAACTGGGTGGGGGGTCCTTCAGCAGCATGCGTGGTTGTGCCTCCATAAAGCTGGGAGAAGCAGCAGCCTGACCCCGAGCCCACCAGGGTCCAGGGTCCAGGGTCCCATTAAGCTCTGCTCCGAGCCGGTCAGAGTACACAGGCCCCCGGATGGACCTGGGCTGCCACCAAGGGTGCAGGAGGAGGGGCATGTGACGTCTACGCCCCGGACCACGGGGTGCCCTCCCTTCACAGAGGCCGTTTTGAAACCAGACATGGCCTTGCCTCCGGGCAGGATGTGGTCGATGCCGCAGTGGGCTGTGGGTGCTCACGCCCGCCGGCCTTTCTCCGGGGCAGCTGTGTGGGGAGTCGTGGGGGCCCGACAGGGTCGGCCCTCCTGCCCCGCCCTCTAGAACTCTGGCTGGGGGCGGGGTCTTCCAGGTCCCCTGCCCCCCTACACACTCAGAGGATGGGGAGGAGGACTTCAGCTGCCTGTAGCCAGTGCTGTTCAAACGGCCCGGAGCCCACGGGAGGAAGAGGGGCAGTGCCGGGAGTCCCTGCGTGGAGCCGACCCCGTGAGCTAAGGAAGCGCGGCCTCGACTCTGCAGCCCCCAAGAAAGGGGAGGGCGTCCTCCAGGCAAAGCGGACGTGGGTCCCTCACTCTCGGTGCGGCCGGCTGGGGGCGGGGCGGGTGGTCTCTCGGGCGCGACCCCCGCGCGGGACCACCGCTGTCGCCTGCCGTGGGGCCCCGCCAGCCTGTCCTCCACCGTCCTGCCAGAGGGCACCGCGGCTGCCGCGCCGGTTTTACGCCGTGACGGAGCGAATGGCAGAGGAAGACAGGCGGGCGACGGACTGTCTTCCCAACCCGTCATGATCTCGAACCGTGTCTGCTTCTCAGTGTATTTTTAAATCTGCTTATCTCCGGTGAGCCGGCTCTCCCGCCGTGGCCGCCCGTCACGTCGCGGGCTGCGCCGGGCCACCGCGGGAGCAAGAGTAACCCCGTGGGGCAGCTTCGAACACAGTCAGTGGAAATCTTTCCAGCGTGAGCTAACCGCGCCCCCAGGATTCCTCACGGCTTTAAGGTGTGAGAAATCATTTAACCCTTTCCTGGCAAAGATTCATTTTACGAGGGATGAACATTTTTTGAAGGGTTTGAGATGAACTCTCTCTTTTAACCCTTTGAACACACCGGTGCACCGAGCCCTACCAGCATCCCCGTCTGATGGATGCGCACGTCAGGCCTCGGAGAGGCAAGAACGCCCGCCTGCGACCATCCGGCGGGGGTGCGCGAGGGGACGGGACCGCCCGGCCACGTGCCCCGCACCGCGCGCATCCGGGACTGACGGTCCCTCTACTGAACGGCCCCAGGCCTTTCCTGACACTTCGTGTGGCCGTTTGTTTTATTTTCTTCTTGTTGTTGTTTCTGCTTCGAGCCTGCTCCGGTCGAGGCAGCCCAATAAGGAAGAGTGTGGGGAGGGTGTGCAGACCCCGAGCTGGGGGGCTGCAAGGAGACTCGAGATTTGTCCGCGAGTCGAGAGCGAGACCGCGAGCGGACATGTGACTTAGCGGCCGGGATGATTGGTGTCGGTGTGTTCGTCCTCACCCAGGGTGTCGCGGGGACAGGCATCCAGTGCACTCTCCAGGGCGCACGGGTGCCTGCTGTGTTCAGGCTCGGGAGGGCTTGTCCAGAAGCTCTCGGTCAGACGCCGCCAGCTTCCCACAGAGTGTGAGCGGGGGAGGGGGACGGCGGAACGCGGGGCGGACGGCAAACGTTTGCAGGCGGACGGGACGCCAGCCTGGACCCTACAGGTGCAGCGCGGGGTGGGTCTGGTTGTCCCTGGAGGGCGGAGGGCGGGCAGGGATGCCGCCTGGGGCTGGCATCCCGGGCAACCCGGGTTCTGACCCGGGTGGGGGCACGGCCCTGGTCTAGAAAAGTCACGAGGCCGAATGTCTGGCTGGTTTTCTGTATTTACATTTTATTTTATGGCTGAGACCCCGGCCATCAAGGCGGAGCCTGCTTGGGTGGAGGGAGCGCAGGCCCCTGGCCAGGGTGGGACCCCACACTCTGAGCGGCTTCTGGCGTTTTGAGGACGCCTTCCGGGCACTTTTTGGGCTTTCCATGGCTAAATTTCTCCACCACCGTCTTCACTGTTACTCTGAAGTGCGGCTCTGTAAATCCGCTCACTTCTTTTTACATAAGCGAATTTGTATCTAAAAAGAACCTTTCAGTTGTTGCAACAGCTAGAAAATCCTCATCGTCTATCATACAGAGCCGGGGACCACACGAAGCCAGGAGCGGGTGGTCAGTTCCCCAGACTGAGACAGAGGTCGGCAGGACAAAGACCAGACTCCCCTCCCTTGTCACAGGCAGGAGGCTGGAAAGAGACTGTGGAGAGAGGAATGCTGTCCCCAAGACCAGCGAGGATTGCAGTGTGGCCACTGCCGGTGGCTCATCTGCTGTCTGCCCACGTTTCGGAGAGTGTGGGTGACGAACACATTTGGAGTCTGGCTCTGGAGGCAGAGGGGGCCCATGGTGGCCCCTTCCAGGGACTTCCAGAAGCCGGCCGGGTGGGATGGACAGGCTGCCGCCAGACCGCAGGAGATGACCCAGCCGTGAGGCTGCGGTGTTGCTGCGTTGCCTGGAGACCCTCCCCAGGAGACCGGCTGGCATCTGCAGAGTCACGGGCCGGTTTTATGCCGGGTTGATGCTGGGATGGTGTCTCAGCCGCACGGGGCTGGGAGGGACGTGGGAGGCTGCTCACGGGGGACAGGGCGAGGGGCTGATTTGGACGTGCCCCAGATGGGGCACAGGGACGGTGGCTGTGTTTGAGCGGAGCTGCCTGCCACGTCACTCTCCTCCGGTCTGGACAGTGTCCAGAGGGAGAGGGTCCTCGGCCTCATCCTTGGGGCAGGGGAAGGAAGCCCCACTCAGCTTCGGTTCAGGCCACTCCTGCTCACAGCTTTGACCTTGAGCTGAGAGCCTGTGTCGGGCAGGGACTGCTGTGACAAGGGACCGCATGCTGGGCGGGGACCCACAACCACAGAAGCCTCCTAGCGTCTCCCAGTTCCGCAACCAGGAGTCCAAAATCCAGGTGTGGGGAGGCTCGAGGAGAGGATCCTTCCTGCCTCATCCAGCTTCTGGGCTGTAGCTGTCCCTAGGCAGTGGCCACATGGCTCTTGTCTTCATGGGGCCCCTCCTGTGTCTCTGTGTGTCCTGTTCTCATACAGGAGCATAGTGGTCGGGCCAGGCCCACCCTCCTCCCCTGTGGCCTCGTCTTCACTTGGTCACATCTGCAAAGACCTTACTTCCAAAGGTGGCCACATTCAGGGGTCCCAGGGTTAGGATGTAGGACATATCTTGGGGGGGACATTCAACCCACTGCACCCGGGAGAGGGTGGCCACAGCGGGCAGCATCCAGGAGCTCGCTGTGATCCAGAAAAGGGAGGGTTAAGAGCCGGGCTCAGCTCATCAGGGTGATGGAGAGATGAGGGACGGTTCCAGAAACGGAGGTGACACAGGTATGGTCACACTGTCTTCCCAGCGATCCTGGGTGTGGGTCAGGAGCTGCCCTGTGTTACACACGAGAGCTGAGCTGGGAATGAACACAGGTGTGACCACTGGGGCAGGACATTCACCCCACGAGGGAGGGGGTGTGCCCTGCGCCCCCTCACCAGTGTGTCCACGTGTTTCCACAGCACCCCCCCCGCGCTGGGCACAGGCCACCAGCCCCGACATCCAGGATGCAGGAGGCCAGGGTCTTCAGCCTCCAGGCCCCCGCCCTGCCCCTGAGATGTCCCTGCCCCTGAGTCCCTCCCGGCCCACGGCTCCTTGCATCCTGCAGCGGCAGGCATCCAGGCCTGGGTGCGTTGTGAGTGCCCACATTCAGGCAGCAGCACAACTCTGTCCCCGAGGCTCTGAATTCTTCCCACTGTGCGGCTCTCTGCTGCCCCCAGGCCTGGAGGGGGAGCCCGAGGGAGGGCCGCTGTGACCAGGGCACCCAGGAACCAGAGCGTATCCTTCAAAGAGAGCCACCTCCAAACAGAAAAGGAGAAAACAGCGCCCTGGGACTCGGGACCCTGAGAACATCTCCTCGGTGCCCCTCTGCGGGGGGGCTGCTGTTCCGGACACGGACACACGCACTCACACACGCTCTGGTCCTGAAGCCCCTTCCCGTCCGATCCGGAGCGCTGCTCCCGGGACAGCTGTGCCCTCGGGGGAGGCCAGGCTAGCGGGGGGTATGGTGGCTGCTCGGGTCACTCCCGATGCGCTGACGGTGTGTGGCCCCATGTCCACATGTTGTGTGCACATGCCCGTGTGCGGCTGTGCGAGTCCAGGGTGGGGGCAGTGAGCACTCGGGGTGGAGAAGGGAGCAAGTGGACCCCGCACCCTTGGGCGCCAGCAGCTGTGCCCTGGAGCGCACAGAGAGTGTCCAGGACCAGGCTGGGGCGGTGGCTGCCCGCAGACATGTCAGGTCGGGGAGAGGTGGTGATGATCAGACAGGCAGGAAGGGACAGGAGGCTGCCCTTGCCTTGGGGGAGCTCCGACCTGTGCTGGGGCCGGGGTGCTCGGTGGCACTGACGACCTGCCGGGGGCTGTTGGGAATCGCATCTGCCCTGGGCAGCCAGGCGGCCGTGTGTTAGGGCCAGCACCTCTGAAGGGGGCTACGCTGAAGGCTGGGGAGTCCTGAGTGTTGGGTTCCCAGCCAGTGGGAGTGCACAGTCTCGGGGGGCTGCAGGCCGCAGGGACTCTCCGCAGTGGCCGCTGCCTCCTCTTCCCCATCGTGGTTGCGCCGGCTCTGGGTCCTCAGCACCTTCCCTGTCTTGGGGAGGTCCGGGGGCCTCCACCCAGCTCGCTGTCACCTTTTCTGCAGAGGTGACTGGCTCCTTTTCAGTCTTTGAAACTCTGAGCCTTCCTGGGGGGATGGGACTCGCATGGGCTCGTTTCTTTTCTTGCTTGAAACCTTTTAAGAAATTCTCCTTTTACGTCTTCCAGAGAACGCTTTCAGCTTCTCCTTTTTCACCGTAGAGTGTGGAAAATGTCAGATACACCCAGAAGCAGAGGGGACGGCGGAACAGAGGACCCTGGGCACCCCGCGGTCGCTGACGCCAGCCAGGCGGTGTCGCATCCGCCTGAATGCGGTTCAAAATAGCTTTTTGTGCTCCCCCCATTCTCCCACCCCCATGGTGTCTTTCTTGGGCCACCTGCCTTTGTCAGCACCGGCAGGGAGGGAGGCGTCCGGAGGAGCACAGCCTGTGGACCGTGGGAGGGCGCCGGCCCCCGAGGCTCCCCTCCAGGTCTGCGCCCCGTTCCCGGGACAGGGCCCTTTGGCCACCCAGCACTGCAGAGCACAAAAGGCAGGGAAGGTTCTGGAGCTCACCCTCCTCCCAGAGACCCCTCATGAGCTAGACCTCCCAGAACACGCTGTTTCCTCCTTCCGTGGTGGTGGGCTTCTGGGAGCAGAGCCCCTAGCTCTGCCTGCGCTGGTGGGCCCCACCCTGGCGTACCCCCCGTCTGTTCTTGGCCACTCAAGCGAAAGAGAGGTCAGTGGTTCAGCCCAGTGTGGCTACTAGGCGCCTAATGTATACATAGCCCAGTGGGCCGGACCCTCCAGGAAGATTCGTTAACCTGCTAGTCGCCCAGCACTGGCTGTGCCCAGGATACAGGCCCTCCCTCCTCCTTGCTTCCTTCCGGCTGGTGATGGCTCTGCTGGGGCGTTTTCTACTGTAAAGCCACTCGCGCTTATCGTGGGGGCCGAACAGATGGGGGAGGCCCTTGTCACACACGCTGGTTTACACACAGACGGATGACGACCGTCCTTGTCATCGAGGCCCCGCCTGGCGCCGTGGCACTTGGCTTCTCCTGAGCCCCCACCCCGCCCAGTTGCAAGACGCGGGTCCTGCTGCCCTTGTGCGACCGCGTGTATGACCTCGGCGCCCGTGGCTCCCTCACTGCCCACACACACCCATGCGTGGCGTCCTCCTCCTGCGGATAACACTGCAGAGCACGTCCCTCACGCAGAGACCAGGAGACGGGATTTTAGTCCCGACGGTGAATCTTCGGAAGATCCGAGCGCGGGGTGGCCAGCCTCGCTTTTACAGACGGCCTCTCCTCTCTCCCTCCTTCCGTCTGCCGCGTCCACAGTGCCTGCCTCTGAGCTGGGCCAGCGGTCAGTCACTGGATGACCGGCAGGGTACGGTGGGCGGCAGGGGGTCCCCAAAGAAGAGCGCTTCCCACCGACCTGCAGACCGCGATCTGTCACTGTGGTCCAGGCTGGTTCTGTGACGAGGCTCCCCTCACCCCCACCCCACCCCTGGGCAGCTCGAGGTCAAGGGCAGCCCCCTGCCAGGCCCCCCGGGGACACAGTATAAGACGCGTCCGCTCTGAGGGCTGCGGACGAGCGAGCACGCCTGCTCCAGCCTCTTCCAGGCTCCGTGGGGCCCTCAGGACCCCGTCCCCGGGCAGGTGCCTGGGGCTCCTCCACAGTCAGGACGATACCCACGCCCGGTGCCCTCGGGATGGGACGAGGCATGCAGCGGGTCCCTCGTGCTGTTGGTGGGAAAGCCGCCTCTGCCAGGTCCACGGTCTCTCCCAGGTCAAGCCGGGTGCCTAGATTTGCCGAGGGGGAAGCGGAAGGCTGGAGGTCGCGCGAGTGGGCAGATCACCTGGGAGCCGCGCTGGGGCGCCCGGCTCGCTGGCCGTCCCCAACTGAGGATGTCAGTCTGTGTAGTCCTCGCTGGGGACAAGGCTAGGGGGCGGCTGTCGCACCGAGACCCCTCTGTCCTCCACTGAGCCTGGTCTGAAATCCCAGCCCCTGTGCGGCGGGCGTGGCGGAAGGGAGCGGGAGGCACGTGAGTAAATGGAGGTGCTGCCCCCCACGGTGAAGGGTGCTCCACGCGACCCCATGCTCTGGAGGTCCGTGCTTCTCTGTGCCACACGCTATTTCCCAAGCCCCGCGGCTGCCCCCAGACTCCCCCCTCGTGCCGAAAAGAAACCTGCCCACTCCCAGGAACCCGGGGCACACACCGGCGCCCGCCGGCCACTAAGCGGTCCTGCTGGAGACGCATGGCCAGAAGTACAGTGGAAACCCGCTGTCGAATCAAACAGCCAGGGCCAGACCGGACGCCCTGTCCCCATGTCCAGCCTCGGGGCCCGTGGGGGCCTCCTGGCCTCCTCCCAGGCTGGACGCTCTCCTTGCGTCTTCTGTCACCCCTACACTCAAGGGCCCTGCAGGTCCACTGCCAGGATCCTCTTCTGCCCTCCCAGAGCTATCCAGGGATCCCCCTGGATCCCCCTGGATCTCCCTCCCTGCATGAGCTCCAGCAGACACCCAGACGGCTCTCTGGGCTCCTGGGGCCGAGGCGCTGGGGCTGGTGTGGCCCAGGCAGGCCGGACGGACGGTTCACAGGTGTGGCTGCTCCCAGGGACCGTGTTTGGAGCAATTTTCAAGCTGATCCCTGGATAGCTCTCAGCCCACCCAGGTCCTCCGGGTGTGCCGCCGGTTGGCACGACCTTCCTCCAGTGATGAAGCAAAGGCACGTGATGAGCACCCACTCCAGAAGTTCCTGTCCCCGACCCTTGCTAGACTTGGTGCTCTCATCGGTAAGACATGCACTCAGTTCTTGCTGGTTTGGGCAGGGCCTAAGGGTCTGAGTCTGGAATACCTTCTCCAGAAGTTGGCTTCCAGCTCGCACCGACCCCGGGATGCCAGGGCCCTGATGGATATGGCCATTCCGAGCTGTGGGGTCCTGAGCTGGCCCTGGGCGGAGCCAGATCCAACCCACCATGGCCAGGCTCAGCACCCAGGGAGCCATGCTGGCTTGCTGGAAGGTTCCGGGCTGGGTGGGTGGGTGGCAGTGAGCTGAGTGCTGAGGGGGGCCGCTGCCGGGGCTGGAGGAGGACGTGGGCAGCAGCGAGGCACTGTTGGCCCAGGGACAGGCAGAGGCACGATGACCGAAGCTCTCTGGCTCTGGGGGCCTGGTGTGGGAGCAGGCCAGCAGGAGTGGCCAACACCTTCTGGGGCTCGCTGGGGCTCCTGGTAAAAGGGCAGGGGCAGGAGGGTCTGGGGCATCATGCGGGAGATGGCTGGAGCCCTGAGGGGGCGAGGGCGCCACCCTCGATCCAGGGCCACCCTGGATCTGCGGAGGGTGCTTGGCGGCAGTGAGAGGACCCAGGAGGTCATCGGCCTAGGCCAGGCGGGCGTGAGGGGCCTGCGCAGTGGAAACAGGAAGCGGGTCGGGGGGGTTCCCGCAAGCAGAGGGGGGCACTGCGCACCTTCCCGGGCTGGTTGCATCATGGCAAACCCCTTCACCCCCATCCCGGAGGCTCCATTGGGAAACCCTACAGGGAGTTGAAGGGTGACCCCCAAGAAGATAGACCACCGTCCTAACCCCAGAACCGTGAAGGTGTCCTTACTTAGCAATTTGGGACTCACAGATGGACCAAAGTGAAGGGTCTTGGTATGAGTTCATCCTGGATTGTCTGGTGGACCCTAAATCCAGTGACTTGTAGGAGACAGGAGAGGGAGTTTAAGACAGACACACAGGGACGGGGCCACGTGACCTCGGAGGCAGAGGCTGGAGGGACACGTGCGTTCGCATTGCTGTGTGGACCTTTGTTTTCATTTCTCTCTTAGCCTCTTTGGGGACCCTTGGCATGGCCCCCCCGTCCCCCTGTTTTCTCCGGTCAGGCTGTGACACTTTCTCAGCAGGAAGCCAGGCGACCTCGTGCAGGCTTGGCTCAGGACTGGGATGATAGGTTCCTGGGGGGGCAGGGGGCTGGTGGCCGGGCCTGGGGGCCTGCAGACTTGGCCACCACACCCTGGAGATGCCAGGTCACCTTCCTGGATGGTCCCTTACCGTGGCAGGACAGGAAGAGGGTGCTTGGCTCTGTGCCGGCCTGGTCCCGCCAGACTCGCCGGCTCACTTTCTGCGCCAGACACGTGACTCCTGACAGAACCAGTTTCCCCGTACGCTGCCAGGGAGGGGCAGGGGGAAGCCAGGGCTGTGGGCCGCTTGCAGCCCGACTCGGGGTCACCGCCAGCTGCCACAGTCAGTTACCCCAGAAGGGCCCAGAAAATAGGCTCCTTTCACACCCCAGCAGCTGCCCGCCCAGCCCGTCGGCAGGGGAGCAAGGCCTTGTGCTGGAGGCTGAAGGGAGGGGGCCTCGGGCCATGCGAGACCCCATCGGCTTTGCCCAGGAGAGGTGCGGACAGCCGCTCCCCTGAAGAACACAAACCCGCAGGGCCCGGCCACACAGCACATAGTGGGCGCTCCGGGCTGCGGGAGCCGGCCACTGTTGGACCCACTGCGCGCAGCACCTGGAAGCGGGGGTGTGAAGGACAGCCGTCCGCCCAGTGGGGTTGAGGGGTCTCCTCCAGGGCCGACAAGGCCAGGGGTCCAGCAAGCACCACAGGCAGCCCCGCAGACGTTCTGTTCTGCTCTGGCTCTCAGGACAGTCCCAGCAGCTGTGGGGCAATCCCCGGGGCTCAGCATCACCCACCCTAGGTGAGCTGCCGGTCGGGGGCCTCCCCTAACCAGCCCCATGCCCGGGGCAAGTCCACTCATCCTCGGGGCCTCAGTTACCGCATCTGTGGAATGGAGAGAAGGCAGGGAAAGGGAGCATTTGGGGTCGTTTTGCTTTCAAGATGTGCATCCTCCCCGCCCCTAGACAGAGTGGGAGGCGGGGAGGGGGGGATCGTGCCTGCCGCCCTCCTCTGACTCACTCCGCATCCGGGGCCGGTGAGGACACAGTGCAGGGGTGGTGTGCGCACGTTGGTGGACCTTCTGCCGTGTGAGAACTGGGACTGATCGGGGAGGAGGGAGTTCCTGGTTTATGCAAGGACTCACCTCCAAATCCGGGGAAGCCAGGCCTCCCTGCGGCCCCTCCATCCACGCGGCTCGAGGGGTGACCGAGCCCTGAACCCCCGTGAAACCTGTGTCCACCTCAGTGCTGTGCAGGCATGAGCTGGAGCCCTTCTGGAAGCTCCACTGTGTGGGGCACCAGGGCCGAGGGGCTGGACCCATGTGCTGGGGCGGAAGGGAGTCTGGGGTCCATGAGACACGTCCTGCCGTTGGCAGGAGCGGTCACGGCTCTGGGTGGCGTTTCCGCACGTGAGGAGTCCTTGGTGGCCCCTGCTAGCAGGGGAGGCTCCGCCGGCCACGCAGATCCAGAGGGTGGAGAGGAAGGCAGGGGCTCTGCTCCCCTCAGTGGGCAGGCGGGGCACTTGGTACCCATATTAAGGCTGTTAGAGCAGCCTGAGCGTCATTTGCAGGAGCAGAGGAGACAACGGGGGGCCAGGGTTCTGCTCCTCCAAGGCGGGGAGGCATTCCCGCCCAGATCTGGGGCCTCGTTCCCAGCAGAGGAGAACGGGGGCTTCGTTAGGAAAGGAGACTTCCCCCCGACCCAGGTGCCCATGTGGCCGTGGGTGTGTGGAGTCTGAAGCCGGGCATTAAGGAGGGAGCCGCGGAATCGCACGCCGGGTGGGCAGCTGTCCGACGTGTCTTCTGTGATGTATTTTGAATAGTTAGTTCTGGGCACAATTTTATTTTTATTTATTTTTTTTAAAAGATTTTATTTATTTATTTGACAGAGAGAGAGAGATCACAAGTAGGCAGAGAGGCAGGCAGAGGGGGCGGGGAGCAGGCTCTCTGCTGAGCAGAGAGCCCGATGTGGGGCTCGATCCCAGCACCCTGGGATCATGACCTGAGCTGAAGGCAGAGGCCTTAACCCACTGAGCCACCCAGGCGCCTCTGGGCACAATTTTAATCATGTTGACCCAGGCTCCTGCTCATGCTTCTGTCTCAGCTCTCCTGGGGCCGGACCTTAGCAAAGCAAAGGTGCTCTGTGGACGGGGGGCAGCTGCAGCCAAAGTAGGGGCAGGGACAGGAGCCGGCCGCAATCCCACTGTGTTCCAGGGACAGGAGCCGGCCGCGATCCCACTGTGTTCCAGGGACAGGAGCCGGCCGCGATCCCACTGTGTTCCAGGGACAGGAGCCGGCCGAACACAGGTGTGACCACTGGGGCAGGACATTCACCCCACGAGGGAGGGGGTGTGCCCTGCGCCCCCTCACCAGTGTGTCCACGTGTTTCCACAGCACCCCCCCCGCGCTGGGCACAGGCCACCAGCCCCGACATCCAGGATGCAGGAGGCCAGGGTCTTCAGCCTCCAGGCCCCCGCCCTGCCCCTGAGATGTCCCTGCCCCTGAGTCCCTCCCGGCCCACGGCTCCTTGCATCCTGCAGCGGCAGGCATCCAGGCCTGGGTGCGTTGTGAGTGCCCACATTCAGGCAGCAGCACAACTCTGTCCCCGAGGCTCTGAATTCTTCCCACTGTGCGGCTCTCTGCTGCCCCCAGGCCTGGAGGGGGAGCCCGAGGGAGGGCCGCTGTGACCAGGGCACCCAGGAACCAGAGCGTATCCTTCAAAGAGAGCCACCTCCAAACAGAAAAGGAGAAAACAGCGCCCTGGGACTCGGGACCCTGAGAACATCTCCTCGGTGCCCCTCTGCGGGGGGGCTGCTGTTCCGGACACGGACACACGCACTCACACACGCTCTGGTCCTGAAGCCCCTTCCCGTCCGATCCGGAGCGCTGCTCCCGGGACAGCTGTGCCCTCGGGGGAGGCCAGGCTAGCGGGGGGTATGGTGGCTGCTCGGGTCACTCCCGATGCGCTGACGGTGTGTGGCCCCATGTCCACATGTTGTGTGCACATGCCCGTGTGCGGCTGTGCGAGTCCAGGGTGGGGGCAGTGAGCACTCGGGGTGGAGAAGGGAGCAAGTGGACCCCGCACCCTTGGGCGCCAGCAGCTGTGCCCTGGAGCGCACAGAGAGTGTCCAGGACCAGGCTGGGGCGGTGGCTGCCCGCAGACATGTCAGGTCGGGGAGAGGTGGTGATGATCAGACAGGCAGGAAGGGACAGGAGGCTGCCCTTGCCTTGGGGGAGCTCCGACCTGTGCTGGGGCCGGGGTGCTCGGTGGCACTGACGACCTGCCGGGGGCTGTTGGGAATCGCATCTGCCCTGGGCAGCCAGGCGGCCGTGTGTTAGGGCCAGCACCTCTGAAGGGGGCTACGCTGAAGGCTGGGGAGTCCTGAGTGTTGGGTTCCCAGCCAGTGGGAGTGCACAGTCTCGGGGGGCTGCAGGCCGCAGGGACTCTCCGCAGTGGCCGCTGCCTCCTCTTCCCCATCGTGGTTGCGCCGGCTCTGGGTCCTCAGCACCTTCCCTGTCTTGGGGAGGTCCGGGGGCCTCCACCCAGCTCGCTGTCACCTTTTCTGCAGAGGTGACTGGCTCCTTTTCAGTCTTTGAAACTCTGAGCCTTCCTGGGGGGATGGGACTCGCATGGGCTCGTTTCTTTTCTTGCTTGAAACCTTTTAAGAAATTCTCCTTTTACGTCTTCCAGAGAACGCTTTCAGCTTCTCCTTTTTCACCGTAGAGTGTGGAAAATGTCAGATACACCCAGAAGCAGAGGGGACGGCGGAACAGAGGACCCTGGGCACCCCGCGGTCGCTGACGCCAGCCAGGCGGTGTCGCATCCGCCTGAATGCGGTTCAAAATAGCTTTTTGTGCTCCCCCCATTCTCCCACCCCCATGGTGTCTTTCTTGGGCCACCTGCCTTTGTCAGCACCGGCAGGGAGGGAGGCGTCCGGAGGAGCACAGCCTGTGGACCGTGGGAGGGCGCCGGCCCCCGAGGCTCCCCTCCAGGTCTGCGCCCCGTTCCCGGGACAGGGCCCTTTGGCCACCCAGCACTGCAGAGCACAAAAGGCAGGGAAGGTTCTGGAGCTCACCCTCCTCCCAGAGACCCCTCATGAGCTAGACCTCCCAGAACACGCTGTTTCCTCCTTCCGTGGTGGTGGGCTTCTGGGAGCAGAGCCCCTAGCTCTGCCTGCGCTGGTGGGCCCCACCCTGGCGTACCCCCCGTCTGTTCTTGGCCACTCAAGCGAAAGAGAGGTCAGTGGTTCAGCCCAGTGTGGCTACTAGGCGCCTAATGTATACATAGCCCAGTGGGCCGGACCCTCCAGGAAGATTCGTTAACCTGCTAGTCGCCCAGCACTGGCTGTGCCCAGGATACAGGCCCTCCCTCCTCCTTGCTTCCTTCCGGCTGGTGATGGCTCTGCTGGGGCGTTTTCTACTGTAAAGCCACTCGCGCTTATCGTGGGGGCCGAACAGATGGGGGAGGCCCTTGTCACACACGCTGGTTTACACACAGACGGATGACGACCGTCCTTGTCATCGAGGCCCCGCCTGGCGCCGTGGCACTTGGCTTCTCCTGAGCCCCCACCCCGCCCAGTTGCAAGACGCGGGTCCTGCTGCCCTTGTGCGACCGCGTGTATGACCTCGGCGCCCGTGGCTCCCTCACTGCCCACACACACCCATGCGTGGCGTCCTCCTCCTGCGGATAACACTGCAGAGCACGTCCCTCACGCAGAGACCAGGAGACGGGATTTTAGTCCCGACGGTGAATCTTCGGAAGATCCGAGCGCGGGGTGGCCAGCCTCGCTTTTACAGACGGCCTCTCCTCTCTCCCTCCTTCCGTCTGCCGCGTCCACAGTGCCTGCCTCTGAGCTGGGCCAGCGGTCAGTCACTGGATGACCGGCAGGGTACGGTGGGCGGCAGGGGGTCCCCAAAGAAGAGCGCTTCCCACCGACCTGCAGACCGCGATCTGTCACTGTGGTCCAGGCTGGTTCTGTGACGAGGCTCCCCTCACCCCCACCCCACCCCTGGGCAGCTCGAGGTCAAGGGCAGCCCCCTGCCAGGCCCCCCGGGGACACAGTATAAGACGCGTCCGCTCTGAGGGCTGCGGACGAGCGAGCACGCCTGCTCCAGCCTCTTCCAGGCTCCGTGGGGCCCTCAGGACCCCGTCCCCGGGCAGGTGCCTGGGGCTCCTCCACAGTCAGGACGATACCCACGCCCGGTGCCCTCGGGATGGGACGAGGCATGCAGCGGGTCCCTCGTGCTGTTGGTGGGAAAGCCGCCTCTGCCAGGTCCACGGTCTCTCCCAGGTCAAGCCGGGTGCCTAGATTTGCCGAGGGGGAAGCGGAAGGCTGGAGGTCGCGCGAGTGGGCAGATCACCTGGGAGCCGCGCTGGGGCGCCCGGCTCGCTGGCCGTCCCCAACTGAGGATGTCAGTCTGTGTAGTCCTCGCTGGGGACAAGGCTAGGGGGCGGCTGTCGCACCGAGACCCCTCTGTCCTCCACTGAGCCTGGTCTGAAATCCCAGCCCCTGTGCGGCGGGCGTGGCGGAAGGGAGCGGGAGGCACGTGAGTAAATGGAGGTGCTGCCCCCCACGGTGAAGGGTGCTCCACGCGACCCCATGCTCTGGAGGTCCGTGCTTCTCTGTGCCACACGCTATTTCCCAAGCCCCGCGGCTGCCCCCAGACTCCCCCCTCGTGCCGAAAAGAAACCTGCCCACTCCCAGGAACCCGGGGCACACACCGGCGCCCGCCGGCCACTAAGCGGTCCTGCTGGAGACGCATGGCCAGAAGTACAGTGGAAACCCGCTGTCGAATCAAACAGCCAGGGCCAGACCGGACGCCCTGTCCCCATGTCCAGCCTCGGGGCCCGTGGGGGCCTCCTGGCCTCCTCCCAGGCTGGACGCTCTCCTTGCGTCTTCTGTCACCCCTACACTCAAGGGCCCTGCAGGTCCACTGCCAGGATCCTCTTCTGCCCTCCCAGAGCTATCCAGGGATCCCCCTGGATCCCCCTGGATCTCCCTCCCTGCATGAGCTCCAGCAGACACCCAGACGGCTCTCTGGGCTCCTGGGGCCGAGGCGCTGGGGCTGGTGTGGCCCAGGCAGGCCGGACGGACGGTTCACAGGTGTGGCTGCTCCCAGGGACCGTGTTTGGAGCAATTTTCAAGCTGATCCCTGGATAGCTCTCAGCCCACCCAGGTCCTCCGGGTGTGCCGCCGGTTGGCACGACCTTCCTCCAGTGATGAAGCAAAGGCACGTGATGAGCACCCACTCCAGAAGTTCCTGTCCCCGACCCTTGCTAGACTTGGTGCTCTCATCGGTAAGACATGCACTCAGTTCTTGCTGGTTTGGGCAGGGCCTAAGGGTCTGAGTCTGGAATACCTTCTCCAGAAGTTGGCTTCCAGCTCGCACCGACCCCGGGATGCCAGGGCCCTGATGGATATGGCCATTCCGAGCTGTGGGGTCCTGAGCTGGCCCTGGGCGGAGCCAGATCCAACCCACCATGGCCAGGCTCAGCACCCAGGGAGCCATGCTGGCTTGCTGGAAGGTTCCGGGCTGGGTGGGTGGGTGGCAGTGAGCTGAGTGCTGAGGGGGGCCGCTGCCGGGGCTGGAGGAGGACGTGGGCAGCAGCGAGGCACTGTTGGCCCAGGGACAGGCAGAGGCACGATGACCGAAGCTCTCTGGCTCTGGGGGCCTGGTGTGGGAGCAGGCCAGCAGGAGTGGCCAACACCTTCTGGGGCTCGCTGGGGCTCCTGGTAAAAGGGCAGGGGCAGGAGGGTCTGGGGCATCATGCGGGAGATGGCTGGAGCCCTGAGGGGGCGAGGGCGCCACCCTCGATCCAGGGCCACCCTGGATCTGCGGAGGGTGCTTGGCGGCAGTGAGAGGACCCAGGAGGTCATCGGCCTAGGCCAGGCGGGCGTGAGGGGCCTGCGCAGTGGAAACAGGAAGCGGGTCGGGGGGTTCCCGCAAGCAGAGGGGGGCACTGCGCACCTTCCCGGGCTGGTTGCATCATGGCAAACCCCTTCACCCCCATCCCGGAGGCTCCATTGGGAAACCCTACAGGGAGTTGAAGGGTGACCCCCAAGAAGATAGACCACCGTCCTAACCCCAGAACCGTGAAGGTGTCCTTACTTAGCAATTTGGGACTCACAGATGGACCAAAGTGAAGGGTCTTGGTATGAGTTCATCCTGGATTGTCTGGTGGACCCTAAATCCAGTGACTTGTAGGAGACAGGAGAGGGAGTTTAAGACAGACACACAGGGACGGGGCCACGTGACCTCGGAGGCAGAGGCTGGAGGGACACGTGCGTTCGCATTGCTGTGTGGACCTTTGTTTTCATTTCTCTCTTAGCCTCTTTGGGGACCCTTGGCATGGCCCCCCCGTCCCCCTGTTTTCTCCGGTCAGGCTGTGACACTTTCTCAGCAGGAAGCCAGGCGACCTCGTGCAGGCTTGGCTCAGGACTGGGATGATAGGTTCCTGGGGGGGGCAGGGGGCTGGTGGCCGGGCCTGGGGGCCTGCAGACTTGGCCACCACACCCTGGAGATGCCAGGTCACCTTCCTGGATGGTCCCTTACCGTGGCAGGACAGGAAGAGGGTGCTTGGCTCTGTGCCGGCCTGGTCCCGCCAGACTCGCCGGCTCACTTTCTGCGCCAGACACGTGACTCCTGACAGAACCAGTTTCCCCGTACGCTGCCAGGGAGGGGCAGGGGGAAGCCAGGGCTGTGGGCCGCTTGCAGCCCGACTCGGGGTCACCGCCAGCTGCCACAGTCAGTTACCCCAGAAGGGCCCAGAAAATAGGCTCCTTTCACACCCCAGCAGCTGCCCGCCCAGCCCGTCGGCAGGGGAGCAAGGCCTTGTGCTGGAGGCTGAAGGGAGGGGGCCTCGGGCCATGCGAGACCCCATCGGCTTTGCCCAGGAGAGGTGCGGACAGCCGCTCCCCTGAAGAACACAAACCCGCAGGGCCCGGCCACACAGCACATAGTGGGCGCTCCGGGCTGCGGGAGCCGGCCACTGTTGGACCCACTGCGCGCAGCACCTGGAAGCGGGGGTGTGAAGGACAGCCGTCCGCCCAGTGGGGTTGAGGGGTCTCCTCCAGGGCCGACAAGGCCAGGGGTCCAGCAAGCACCACAGGCAGCCCCGCAGACGTTCTGTTCTGCTCTGGCTCTCAGGACAGTCCCAGCAGCTGTGGGGCAATCCCCGGGGCTCAGCATCACCCACCCTAGGTGAGCTGCCGGTCGGGGGCCTCCCCTAACCAGCCCCATGCCCGGGGCAAGTCCACTCATCCTCGGGGCCTCAGTTACCGCATCTGTGGAATGGAGAGAAGGCAGGGAAAGGGAGCATTTGGGGTCGTTTTGCTTTCAAGATGTGCATCCTCCCCGCCCCTAGACAGAGTGGGAGGCGGGGAGGGGGGGATCGTGCCTGCCGCCCTCCTCTGACTCACTCCGCATCCGGGGCCGGTGAGGACACAGTGCAGGGGTGGTGTGCGCACGTTGGTGGACCTTCTGCCGTGTGAGAACTGGGACTGATCGGGGAGGAGGGAGTTCCTGGTTTATGCAAGGACTCACCTCCAAATCCGGGGAAGCCAGGCCTCCCTGCGGCCCCTCCATCCACGCGGCTCGAGGGGTGACCGAGCCCTGAACCCCCGTGAAACCTGTGTCCACCTCAGTGCTGTGCAGGCATGAGCTGGAGCCCTTCTGGAAGCTCCACTGTGTGGGGCACCAGGGCCGAGGGGCTGGACCCATGTGCTGGGGCGGAAGGGAGTCTGGGGTCCATGAGACACGTCCTGCCGTTGGCAGGAGCGGTCACGGCTCTGGGTGGCGTTTCCGCACGTGAGGAGTCCTTGGTGGCCCCTGCTAGCAGGGGAGGCTCCGCCGGCCACGCAGATCCAGAGGGTGGAGAGGAAGGCAGGGGCTCTGCTCCCCTCAGTGGGCAGGCGGGGCACTTGGTACCCATATTAAGGCTGTTAGAGCAGCCT
Organism: Enhydra lutris kenyoni; assembly: GCF_002288905.1. Lineage (NCBI taxonomy): Eukaryota > Metazoa > Chordata > Mammalia > Carnivora > Mustelidae > Enhydra > Enhydra lutris. Next base: position 2,329,421 of record NW_019154106.1, on the reverse strand, counting down.
GAGCGTCATTTGCAGGAGCAGAGGAGACAACGGGGGGCCAGGGTTCTGCTCCTCCAAGGCGGGGAGGCATTCCCGCCCAGATCTGGGGCCTCGTTCCCAGCAGAGGAGAACGGGGGCTTCGTTAGGAAAGGAGACTTCCCCCCGACCCAGGTGCCCATGTGGCCGTGGGTGTGTGGAGTCTGAAGCCGGGCATTAAGGAGGGAGCCGCGGAATCGCACGCCGGGTGGGCAGCTGTCCGACGTGTCTTCTGTGATGTATTTTGAATAGTTAGTTCTGGGCACAATTTTATTTTTATTTATTTTTTTTAAAAGATTTTATTTATTTATTTGACAGAGAGAGAGAGATCACAAGTAGGCAGAGAGGCAGGCAGAGGGGGCGGGGAGCAGGCTCTCTGCTGAGCAGAGAGCCCGATGTGGGGCTCGATCCCAGCACCCTGGGATCATGACCTGAGCTGAAGGCAGAGGCCTTAACCCACTGAGCCACCCAGGCGCCTCTGGGCACAATTTTAATCATGTTGACCCAGGCTCCTGCTCATGCTTCTGTCTCAGCTCTCCTGGGGCCGGACCTTAGCAAAGCAAAGGTGCTCTGTGGACGGGGGGCAGCTGCAGCCAAAGTAGGGGCAGGGACAGGAGCCGGCCGCAATCCCACTGTGTTCCAGGGACAGGAGCCGGCCGCGATCCCACTGTGTTCCAGGGACAGGAGCCGGCCGCGATCCCACTGTGTTCCAGGGACAGGAGCCGGCCGAAGATCCCACTGTGTTCCAGGGACAGGAGCTGGCCGCGATCCCACTGTGTTCCAGGGACATCCCACCTGGCCCGTGTCCGCGGCCAGTTCTGGGACATGACAGCCGCATAATTACCGCTCAGCGTCCGCCAGCCCGGATTCCCCGGGGCTGCCAGCAAACCGAGGGTCCCCGCGTGCACGTCGACCCGGCCACCAGGCTCGCTCCAGCTCTGTCTGAACCCTCCCTCAGCCTGGCACCCCCAGGTGGTGGCTTCCGTGGGGACGGCTCCCTATGAAGGGAGACCGCGCTGGTTCCCACGGGCCCTGGCGCCGAACCTCCCTGGGACCCGCAGCGCACCTGTGCTCCTCAAACACCGGGCTTCCTTCCTTAGGGCTTAGCGTTAGCCCCAGTAACAGTGCACCCCCGGCTGCTGTCTCCCCCTCCCCTCCCTCCACCCCCCGCATTTCTTCTGTTCTCACTGTGGGGCTCCAGCCTCCGATGACTCCCATTGGCGATGAAGGCGAGAAGAGAGAGCAGCCGATGTCTGGGTGTACGGGTCAGGGTCCTCCTGTGTGTGTGATCGGGGTGGGTCTGGAGCAAGCCAGGAAGGCCTGGAGCTGGGAGCCCCCAGCAGCCTCCCAGTCGCTGGCTTGCTGCCGTGCCACAGGTGGGTGGGGGGACACTGCCTGTCCCGTGGTCCAGGCTTCCCCCCTTTCTGCCGGGGGAGGGCCCCAAGACCAGGCTGGGCTGGCACACATGGTGGCATCGTGAAGCTCCAGTCACAACCCGGACCAGCCTCGGGGACAGACCAGTTGGATTTCTGTTGTGGGAAGGCTGGACATCACATCTCCACAGACCCCACATGCCCAGCAGCCCGGGACCAGGGGCTGTGCAAAGGGGATCCTTCGAAATCGGGGGTCCGTCTCCTCGAGTGTGCCAGGGCGTCCCCACCCAGTGCCGAGCAGCTTGGGCCCAGGCAGGCTGGCATTTAAGACAGCCCACAAGAGCCCGTGAAGGAGAGGGGGCGTGGGATGGTCCGGCCATCCTGCGGGCCACCCCGTCCTGAGATGCGAGATGTGCAGAGTGGGAAGCAGCCGTCTGAGCAGGGAGGGGAGAAACCAGCCCGAGGGCTCAGCCTGCTGATGGAGCCCGGCATGGGGGGGTGTGTGGAGGGGCCCGGCCTGGCTTCTCCTCTGCACAGTCAGGTCCTTGGTAGGACTGTCACTAGGTGGGTCCCTGCCCAGGCCTGCTCCTGACTACTCAGCCGAGGGCTGATGCCCCCGTCCAGGGCCCCAGCAGGGTTGGGTTCCCCTCCACCCTGCCAGCCCTGCCCCATGTCCTTGTCCCTGCTGTTTTCTGGCTCCTTCAGGGAGGGGTCCCCACGCTTACCTACCTGCTGACCCCAGAGTCCCCTGACGGGAGCAGCTGCAGAGGGTCCCGTGGGGGTGAGGGGGGGTGGGCAGTGGAAGAGACCAGGCGGGGGAGTCTGGAGGTGAGCATAGGCTTGCCCGCGCTCCTGGGGCTCTCCTGGGGTCAGCAGTGCTTGGCCGTCTGCAGCCCCAGGGTCCCAGCCTCAGGGACAGTGAGGAACACGTGAGCTTCGTCTCCCGGCGGCCGGTGGCCCACTTTGTCCAGGTTTCCTGTCAGAGCCCGCCCACCCTTGAGGCTCCAGCCCCGCGGGGAGGGGAGGTGAGCAGCGTGGGCTGCAGATGGCCATGTGCCCGGCTCTGGCCACGTGCCCCCCTGTGGCAGCCACCAAACCGCCTGTCTGCCCCACAACCAGGGCAGCGGTGACCCGTGGGGACAACAGAGGCCCCCCAGGACAGAGGCCAGTTCCCCCCGAGATGGGGGGTGAGAGCATCTCTCCTAGAAGAGGATGTGGGGCCTGAAGCCCCCTCCCTCTTCCAGACGTGGACACTGAGAGTGGTCTGGAGCCCCCTGCAGGCCTGGGTCGCCTAGCTGGGCTCCCAGTGCCCCCGTTCTGGTCGCCCTCCCCACCACACCCCGGCCCCAGAGAGCACCTCTGCTGAGCGGCGGCATCTGAAAATCAGTGCCCTTGCTGTTAGGACAGAGGGCAGGGTCAGGGAGGGACATGGTGGGGTCAGGCCCGCAGGGGACCACGTGGAGTCCTGCCAGGGGGCCAGGTCCCCTAGAGCTGGGTGGGAACACTGTGTGCCGGGGAGGGCGGGTGGGCGTGTGCCAGGGCCCGGTCTCAACCCCCAGCCACATGGCCCGGCTGAGTCAGCCTGGGAACACCCAGGTCAACTAGCCACTTCCTGCCGCTTCCCCAGGGCCCAGCCACACTTGGTGGCCATATGTGGGAAGTGTCTCTCCCACCCAGGCTCCTGCCACCGCCAGCCTGGCCCCATCCGCTGCTTTCTGGGCCTGGGCTCAGGCCTCCAAAGTACAGGAGACTCGGGGCTTGACGCCGCATCGCTAGAAAGGGCACGGGAACGGGTCACACCGCGGGCCCTCCCCTCGCCATTTTCCCTTTGGGGCCCTTGGTTTCCGCATCTTGAAAACAGGATGGTGAGGTCCGCCCCAATCTCTCCTGTACCGTAGGCATCCCGTGCGGTGGAGGACACGCATGAAGGGGCCCATCCCTGGGCAGACTGGAGACACCCCATCTCCAAAGCCCCTTAGGCCCCAAACACCCCAGCCCAGATGCATCGGGGTGGGCACGGCATGGCCCCGAGGGACCGGCTCCCACACCCCAAAATGCACGCGGGCACTCTGCAGAGGCTGCGGCTCCCGTGGCCCGGTTTGAGACAGTGGTCGCTGCCGCCCGGGGACCGCAGTCCGCCCAGCTTCTGAACCCCTGCTGGCGTCTGCTCTCCGGAAGGGCCGTCACTGCTGGGCTGGACCACGAGGTGGCCTCCGTGGGGGACTCTGGAGCCCCACAAGGCTTCCCACCGGCAGGGTCCTCGGGGTCACGAGCCTTGGAACCTGCTGAGCTCTCCGTGGCGGGGAGGCTGGAGACCCAAACGGGTGGTATCATGTCGCTTCATCCCTGAGCTGCTCTGTGATTCCGGAGTGTTCTCCCCACAGCCTTTCACAGGCCACCGGGCCCAAACAAAAGTGCAGGCACAGCCACGTTGGTGGTGCCATGGCCGTGGCGGTAGTGGCCAGACCACAGGCACCCGTGTCTCCTGCTCCCACCAGCGACGGAGAGGAACCTCCATTCACAGACAGGTGCTCATAGGTACACGCGGCCTAGAGAGGCCCATAGCCGTCAGAGTCTGGACGCTTCTCTCCAGCTCTGTGTGGCCCCCAGACCTCTGTGGGGTGGAATGTGGTCAGAATTGTCCCCCCACTTCTGTGCCTGCAGTGGGGATGGAAAGTGAGTTCGTTCTGTTGGATTCTGCTGGATTCCTTGTTGGCCTCAGCCCTTCCCGCTGAAAGCCGAGGCTTGGCGAGTTTTGGCCCAGATAACCAGGCCTTGCGTCCCGCCTGCTGAGCCCCGATAAGGCACCAGTGACCTTTCTTTACAAGGATCTCATTGTTCCGGCCCGAAGGTAGGCGTCTGGGTGGCGGTGGGGGGGCCGTGCTCGGTGGCAGGAAACTGCCCAGGAGCAGCTTGCGGTGGGGGGCAGGGCACCGTGCTGGCTCTGCCCACGCCCCAGGCCTCGCTCTCGGCCAGTGGGCCTTGGCTCAGAATCAGGGAGCCTGTCACCTGGCAGGTCCCCAAACAAGTGTTTGAACTCAGGAACATGGGGCTGGCCCAGGCCGGGGCAGAGTCTGACCTGTACCTGTCTGCTCTGGGCCAGCCCCACGTGGGACCCATGGCCCACGGATGTCCAGGGGCTCTTATGCCCCAGGTGGGAGACGGGAGGGAGTACCCCTGAGCCCTTGGGCAGCTGGAGCCCAAGACCGGGGAGCCTCCCAGCAGGCGGTGAGGGACAGCTGCCCGTTGTGGGTGCAGCCCTGGCAGGGGGCTAGCTCAGCGGGGGGCTGTATCCTCATCTCTCCTCTCTTCAGCCCTCTCTCCCTCCCCTCGGGCTCCGGGGTGGGTTGGGGGTGGGAATGCCCTTCCCAGGGCCTGTGGGCCTTCAGTTTTCATCGTGAGGAGGACGCCCAGCGTCCGGGTCGGTAGTCCTGGCAGCCCAGCAGCCTCCCGGTGCCCGTTCCCCCGGCCCCATCCTGCCTCCTGCCAGCACCCAGAGCGCAGGGCTCGGTCCTTGGCCGCACGGGGCTCTCTGGCGCTCACGCCCCACGCCACACCTGGCTTGGCAGGCGGGAACAGGAAGCTCTCTGGGGCTGCGCTGCAAATCCGCCCCAAACCAACCCTGGCCACCTCTCCGGGATCTGCCCCTGACCCGCTGGAAAGGAGGAACGAGGGCTGTTTGTCGTGTGGCCTTTGCGCACCCCAGGGACTTCCGGGGTCCCCAAGCCCTGAGCCATGCTGCGAGCCCCTACTCCGGGCTTGTGTGGGATAGACAGTGAACAGGACAGACAGACACCACCCCCTCTCCTAGAGTTTGCGGCATCCTGTGGGGAAAGAGTGAGAGAGGGACACCAGAGAGAAGGTTCTGAACTCCCAGTGCTATGTGGAGAATTTGCCTATGTGAGGGGAGAGGGGGGCAGCCCTCCAGGAAGCGACATTTAAGCTGAGTGTGGGAAGGACCCCACCAGGCAGAGATGTGGGCCAGGGCATTCCAGGGAGGCCCTTGGGCACGGGCTCTGCGTTTTCCAGGGACAGAAAGGGGCCCGTGTGGCCGGGACAGTGAGTGGGAGGAGGGGCGGGGTCGTGGAGGGGCCGGGGGACGGGGCACGGAGGGGATTGAGTCTGGACCGTGTTCCGCCGCTGGGGAGATGTGACCTGGATTTACTTTTGCTGTGGATCAAACGGCATCCGCTCCCCAGCATCTCGCCCCAGCCTCGACCGCAGCGGAGAGAAGCACCCAGTGTCCACAGCAGCCAGGGCGGGCAGTGGGACGACCAAGCGAGCTGTGTAGACCCTGCAGCCCTACTGAGTAAGAGTGCTGCCCCCCCAATCCGAGGGGGCTCACGGGGGCCCAAGCACAGGTGTGGGGCGTCGGGACAGAGGGGATGACCGCTGGGGCACACCTGCACTGCGTTCGGGTGGGAGGGCGTCTGTGCCCGCAGTTAGGTCATTTGAATGTCACCTCTGATGGGTCTGATTGGGGGTCACCTGGGTCACCTCTGATGGCTAAGAGAGGGGAGGAGGGATATCAGGCTGCTGGGCCGACTGGATGGAAGGATCCATGGAGGAGGAGGGAGGGAGAGATGAGAGGTCAGGTGGACAGATGGTGGACGGACAGACAGAGAGGCGGATGAGCGGATGGACGGCTGGATGCGTAAGTGATGGGATGGACGGCATGTGGGCAAGTGAACGGGTCGATAAACAGATGAGTGGGTGGCTGGGTGTTGGGTAGATGGACAGATAGGTACGTGGGAGGAGGGAAGGGTCAGCAGGTGGATGGAGGGTGGGGAGAGGAGGAGGAGTGGGGATGGCGTAGATGGTTGGATGGGTGGATGGAGGGGAGGAAGGAAGGGAAGAGAGAAGATGGTGTGGGATGGTGGGGAGGGAGGACGGCTTAGATGCATGGGTGGTGGAGCTCACAGAGTCCCATAGCCATCAGCAGTGCCAGGAGAAGGCCCGCTGTAGGGTCTGAGAAGGCCGCCAGGATCCTCGCGCCCTCCCCACTCCACCCTGCATGGAGCTGAAGCGTCTGTGAGCCGGTCGCAGGCGATGTGGGCGAGACTCAAGCCCTAGTAGAGGCTCCCGGGGAGGGAGGCCTGCCTGTGCCACCGGCCCTCGTGGCTCTCCCGGGGGCCCCTCTAGGTCCAGGTCATGCCTGACTTACCTGGCAGGCTGCCCCTGTCCGCTGACCCTGCCGCGCAAAAGTGGGCCGCCCAGACGCCCGCCCTGCTGGCCTGGCACGGGGGCTGCTGGACGCTGAGCTGAGGCCTGGGAGTGCGGACGGGAGCGGGATTCCGGTCGGTCCCAGGGGCCTCAGGCTTGGGCCTGGCCATTTAGTAGCTGTCTTGACCTTGGGCCAGAATCCCACCCTCTCTGAAAACCAGTTTCCCTGTCTGTAAAAGCACGAAGGTGACAAGCTCAGCCAGGTGACAAGGTTAAGAAGGGAGGGTCTGGAGGGCCCAGGGGCCTTTCACTCTGACCCCAGGCCAGGGGCCCGGAGGAGGTCTGGGACCGCCATGAATGCTTGGGGGCCACCCTGCCCACCCCCGAAGCCCTGTCCAGTCCCCCTCTCCCACCAGGTCCTAGCTCCGTCCTAAAAGGCCCAGGGACTTGGGAGGAAATGGGGCCTCTGTCCTGGGCCTGGGGGGAAGCCATGGGCCCACCCAGTGAGATGGCCCAGGCCCCAGACCTGGAGGTGAGACGGCCAGTGGGCCTTTCCCAAGCAGGTCCTCAGGCAGTGGACGGAGCACGGGAATGGGAGCCAGAGTCCCTGTCCAGCACCACCCCCGGCCGTGACCATGGGCAAGGCCTTTAGCTCCTCGAGCCGCCATCTCCCCATCTGCAGCGTGAGCTGTCGGCCCCAGGAACTTACCGTCACTGGTCACCTGCTTGTGCTAGGCCCGCCCGCGACCCCGCTGTGAGGGGACAGGGGGACCCTGGAGGAGGCCCAGGCCCGCTCAGGAGTGCTGGGCCGGGCGGCCCTGGGGCTGTTTCGGGCTGGCTTTGGGGCGGGAAGGAAGCCCATTCCGGAGTGCCGGGCTTGGGGAGAGTGTGAATTAGGGCACTCCAGGCTTTGAACACCTGTGCTCTCTCTGCGTGAAGCTGCTGGGGCGCCAGCAGCGGAGACCCCTGTGGAGGAGCCCCAGCAGCAGGAGGACAGACCGAGAGAGTGCATGGCGCAAGGTCCCAGGGCAGCGGCCTCAGGCCGGATGGGCAGGCCAGCTCCCCCTGGTGCTCTGGGCCACCCGTTCCCTCTCTGGGGGCAGCACTCGGCCACCTGCCCATGTGTATCAGCAGCTATCTCCCCACCGAGAGCCCCGTCACCAGGGAGGGAAGGTCTGGAGGCCCGGCATGGGTCAGTGGCATATCTCAGGTCCCCATGGCCGTGGCCTGGGTCCGACAGAACCAATTCAGTGCCGGGCCTGGGGGCGGGATGCTGGCAGAGAGAGGTCCTGCCGCACCCGTGACGGGCCACACTTGGCTGGGCTGGGTCCTCCCTCGCCTGCCCTGGTAAGCCCAGGCATGGCCTTCCCTGGGCTGAGTGCCCCCCACTGGCCCGCGGGCCGCCCAGGCCCTCCTCGTCTGTTTCTGAGACACCCCAAGTGACCGGGTCACCCCTGCCACGCACCCCCACCCCCAGGAAGTGCCTCTGTCCCCCGTCAGGGTAGGTGGGAGGCTGCCCAACTGGGGCCACCCCTGCTCTGCACATGAAATGTGACTGTGTCTCTTCCTTCCTTCCAGAAGCCTCCCAGTGCCCAGGCCATGAAGGAAGAGGCCTTTCTCCGCCGCCGCTTCTCACTGTGTCCGCCCTCCTCCACCCCCCAGAAAGTCGACCCCCGGAAACTCAGCCGGAACCTGCTCTTCGGTGGAGAGAATGAGCTGTACCCCCTCAGCCCAGGTCAGCACCGGCACAGACTAGGGGCCAGCACGGGCTGGGGGCCAGCACGGGCTGGGGCGGCCTCTGGGGCCTGGGTCCTCCCAGATTTGCGCGCGGCTCTGTGACCTCAGGCGGGTCCATTCTCCTCTCTGTGCCATCCCAGCTAGTGCGGGCGACAGCCTTGCTTGGCTAACCCCTGCCCGGGTGCTGGGCTGTGCCGTGTGAACAAAGGGTTAGCAGGGCACTGGAGCCCTGGGACCGTGGGGCCAGGTGACGGTCTCTTGGCTGTGGAGGTTGGCAGGGGGCCCCCCGGCCCTGGCTCTGGGGGCACTCGTCTGTGGAGAGGCAGTGTGGAGGGGCGGTCACAAACCTAGCCCCCCAGGACAGGCAGCCTGAGTCCCAGCCACCTGGGGCCAGTGGCAGGACCTCCAGGGCCTCAGTTTCCTCATCTGTAAAATGGGGATATTAGTACCCCAGTCCAGACTGGGACTCTCATGCCTCTGGTGATAAAGCACTGAGCCCACAGGGCACAGGGCATAGGTCACCTGCATCTGCTGGTGCCTTCATGGTTCCAGGTGCTCTGTGCCCCATCACCTGATTTTGCACGGCCCACCCAGCAGTGCCTAAGCTGAGCGTGCTGTCCCCGTCTACGACTGCTGCCCCCAGAGAGGCCGGCCTTTCCTCCCGTCCTGGGAGACCTCGCCTCCTCCCACAACGGTCCCTGTCTGGCCTCCTCCAGCCCCCCTGGCCCTCGCCCACTGCCTGCCTGAGGAGGGAAGAGAGCGATACCTGAGGCCTTCCTGGCTGTGGTGTCCGTCCTGTCCCCAGAGACCCCGGGAGAGCCTCAGGCCGACACGCCGTCAGGACTTGGGGGCTTTTGGGGACCCCCCGCCCAAAATCCAGAAGCAGATATGGAAAAAGGCCACATGGAAGATGCCTTGTCAGGTGACATGGGCCAGAGGCACGGGATGGCGGGGGAAATACATCCGACCTCCATTCTCTGCTGCCGTGTCCTCCGGAGCCCGGGGAGGGAAAGGACAGGTCCCAGTTGGTGGCCAGTCTCAGGGGTCTTTGGTCCCCCGAGGGGCTGCCCCATGTAGTGTCGGCCCCGGCAGGCAGGGACCTTCTCCGGGAGGCGAGGAGCGGACAGGTCCTGGGGACAGGGGTGAGGAAGGAGGCGTGGACGGAGTAGACAAACCAGTCGGTACCCTCCTCTGACTGCTGCAGGGACAGAGCTCCTCCCTGCGGGCTCCGAGGGCCCCCAGTCCTCCCAGGCCAGCAGGTAGCGCCCATACTGGGAGGTGGCGGCAGCAGGACAGGCCGTTGAGTTGAGGGGGCCTGGAGGGAAGGGCGCCCTGGAAGCAGAGCAGAAAGCCGTGCGCCCCCAGCCCGCCCCGCCAGGACGGTGCCCCCTTCCCAGAGCTGGGACCCGGCAGTAAGCTGGGGGGCATAGCCGCCGCGCCTCCTCGGAGCCCCCCACCCCGTCCCCTGGCCCGCAAACCCATCTGGAAACCCGCTCCAGAATAGATGGGGCGGGGGAAGGGTGCCCATTTCCCCCGGATTGAATCCAGACACCTGCCGGGCCGCTTCCCCGCGAGAACCAAGCTCCCAGGGGTCAGGGCGAGAGGGGACACCAGGCATGGTCCGGGCACCCTGAACCCACCACGTGCCTCGGAACTGGACACCGCATTCTTCCTCTGAAAGCGGGGAGCCTGGCCTTGTGGGACCCCAGAGGATGTGCTGCACCAGCACCCCGGGTGCCTGGGCTCCTCCTGCCGGTCATGGGAGCTGGGCCTCTGCTCCAGGGTCCCTCCCAGCGAGGGACCGCGGCTGGTGGTGGTAGATCTCAGCTGGCTTGCTGCCTTGCCCGGGGGGCCTGTGGCCCACCCCTCTTCTGCCTCACGGGAGGCTGGGTGCCAGCCGGAGGGGCCGGTCTGCCCATCGCACCCTGGTCCTCACCTTGGCCACTGTCTTGCAGGGAAGGACATGGAGCCCAACGGCCCGCTGCCACCGAGGGATGAAGGGCCCCCGACCCCAGGCTCTGCCACAAAGGGGCCGCCGGTAAGAGCCTGGCTGTGGGAGGGCTCAGGGACAGGGGGTCTGCCCGGGGGACAACAGAAAGTAGCTCGGGGGGTGGGGGGAGCAGGGGCACCGGGCCCAGCCCGCCATCCCCAGCCCACGTGTGCTAAGAGGAGCAGCTCTCGACCCCACATCTGGGGAGGCTGGGATGAGGGACAGAGGGACAAACAGGGCTTGTCAGCTGGTTTATCCGGGCCCCCTTCTTGGCATAACACAGGCGGGGAGGCCGGGAACTGGAGAAGGTGGGCTGCTTCGTGGCGTTTAGGGACAGAACATACCATAAGAGGAGGCCTTGGAGTCCTTCTGTTGTAGGGAACTCCCGAGGGACGAGCCTTCCTTCCCTCTGCCTGTGACTTGCTGTCCCTCCACCAGGGACGCCCCTCTGCAGGGGTCAGGGCGAGTCCTGGAAGCACACGCACACCCCCATCCCACCTGCCACGTGCTGCCCAGCCCAGCCCCTCTTTACCCGGGCCTGGCTTTTCCCCTGCAGGCAGAATCTGGGTCCTGGGAGGGTGCCGAGGCCCCGGGCACCACATGCAGGTTTCATGCACACCCTTCTTCCCCCAGAGGGTGTCGGGCCCCCAGACACTGGTGGGGGTTGGTGGCTCTTTGTTCTGGTGATGGGGCTAGGGAGCAGTGCAGACAGACCCCAGGTCCCCCCTGCCCAGCCCCCTGCGGCCCTGTGTGCTCTCGAGTGATGGCCTCACTGCTCGCAGACCTCGTGCCCTCGTCCATCACATGGGGCTTTGCTGTGGCTCGCGGGGTCTGTCCCCGCGTCTGCCTCAGGCGAAGAAGAAACCAGACCTTTGGGGGGTGCACCCCGCTCCGGAGCTCGCATTTCCCTTTTTCCCTTCCTGGGCCCCAGGGCAGCCAGCTGCAGGCGGAGCCGCCAGAGCACACTTATTTTCTTACTTATTTTATGTAAGTAAGACTTTTTTTCCCCATTTTTCATTGCAGTAAAATATACATGCCCCCAATTTACTGACCTGTGTGTCTCTAAGCCCAAAGCTCGGGGGCATCAAGCACAGTCACACTGTGGTGCAGCCGCCCCCTGTCCGTGACCGGAACATTCTCTCTCCCCAGACAAAACTCCGTCTCCTAAGACCCCGACCCCGTCCCTCCCCCGGCCCCAGCACCCACCGTCCAGTCTCTGGATGAATTTGACGCCCCTAAGGACCTCATACACGTAAATGCTGCAGCATTTGTCCCTCCGTGTGTGGCCTGTTGCACTCCGCATCACGTCCCCCAGGTCCATGCGCACTGGCTGGTGTCAGAATGTCCCGCCTTTTCAAGACTGGGGTGTCCTTGTGCCCGGACGGACACTTTGGTGGCCCGTCCGTCTGTCCCTTGGCCGTCGGCTTATTTATTTCCTTAAGATATAAGCTTCTGGCACAAAAACACTGAAAACATAGTTGTGTCCTTCTACAACCCAATAAAACACAAACACCGTCAGAACCACGTGACCGGCCTCGAACCTGTGCCTTCGGTAATTAGGTCTGAGCTGCCCGCGGGGCCAGGGGTGCCCGGGGAGGGCACACGGAGAGCGCGATGGTCCTGGTGGGGGGGGGGCGGCACCAGACAAAACGAGTTAAACCGGCAGCACGCCAGAGCCTGGGGTGGGGGGCAGAAGGGAGGGCTCCCCTGTGCACCTCCAGATTCCCAAGGGCGGCTCGGGGCTGCTTCCAGAGACACAGCCCGAGAAAGACACACGCTAGGGTGATGCTCCGTCTTTTGTAAGGTGGAATCCAAGTGTCCTAAAACCAGCCGTTGAAAGTGGGTTCAGGGACATTCAGTGCATCTGCCGTGCCTTGCAATCACCGCCTCTGTCTAGTTCCTGAACATTCGGGTCCCCCAGCCCAAAACCCCGCCCCCTCACCAGCCCCGCGGCCCTGACTCCGCCTCGCGTGGCCATGGCCTTGCCAATCTGCAGGTTTCGTGCCGATGGAATCATGTGGCGAGTGTGGGCTCCATCCTCCGAGCCTGTTCCGAGACCCCCCCCCGGTCCGCGGCGTGTAGCTGTGCCCTGCTCCTGTGTAGGGCTGAGTCTCCTCCCGGTGTGGATGGCCCACACCTGGCTGGTCCCTCCGTCCACGGTGGGCATCTGGGCTGTCTTCGTTCTTCAGCTCCTGGGCCGTGTAGGAGCCCCTAAGACCAGGATCGTGGGCCCTGGGGTTGCTCCCAGGTCACGTGGAATCCTCAAGCTTTCTGTGTTTAACTTTTCACAGAGCTGCCCCACTCCCCTGCACAGAGAGCATCTGCACCATTTTACAACCCCACCAGCAGGGAGGGAGGGCTCCCTGTTCTCACAGCCACACCACACTTGGATTTTCTGGGCTTTTCCTTAATTGCTGTTGGGGTGGTCCCAGCGGTATGCAGTGGTCTCTCTGTGGTTCTGATTTGCATGTCCCTAGTGACCAGTGACCTGTGCGGTGCTTCTCGACCATCATAGGCCTCTTTTGGAGAAATGTGTGTTCAGGTCCTCTGCCCATCTTTGAATTGTTGTTGTTGTTGGGTTGTAAGAGCTCTTTACATATGCTGGACACCAGATCCTTGTCAGGTGTGTGATTGCAGTGCAGATGGTTTCTTGAAGTCACTTACAGGTTGCATGTTTGCGGTCAGACTCTGGAGGTCCCAGCTCTGAGCTGCGTTTCTCCTGCGTTCTGCATTGTGTTGTCACTGTGCTGTGTCACCGTGCTGTGCCTTGATGTGCAGCAGTGTGCCGGTGGGCGCGGTAGGGCCCAGGAGGCCTGGGCTGGGTCCCGGGGTGGCCCTGAGGACTAGAGGAGCTGCTGGGCAGGGCTGTGGTGGCTGGAGCCTGAGTGGCCTTGCAGGACGGAGGCCCATGGGGATGCGGGGCACGGACGCTCCGTCCCGCCCACCTTCCCCAGGCCCCGAGCCTGCTTCTCGTCCTCTGTTGCCCAGAACAAGGACAGCTGCACCCTGCCACGCTTGGAGGAGAGCTGGGTGGAGGTTCCCTCACGCATTCATTTATTCATTCATTCATTCATTCATTCAAGATGCTTACCACACTCCCCACTGCCATGCCCGGGTTGTGCCGGGGTGTCACTGCCCCTGGCAGGATTGTAGAAGACAAATAGGACGGTCCGCATGGCTGTCGTCACAAGAGGTACTAGGCTGGCCACGGGCAGGTGTACAACCTTGGGCTCAGGGGCCAGCAGGGCAGGCACAGCCATCCTCCCCCTCCTGGGGAATGGCTGGGAGGGGCCTGAGGGGGGAGCAGGGGCTTCCCGCAACAGGGAACAGCATTCCAGGCTGGGGGCACAGCCTGTGTGAGGGCGCTGGGGCGCTGTGCGAGAGAGGCCCAGCTCCCCAGGAGGACTCTGGGAGCACCTCCGTGGGTCAGCCCCGGCCCCCAGAGGCCTGTCACCGGCCAGCGGTGGGTATACACGTCGTCACTTCCGCTTTAGCTCAAAGACGGCATCTAGAGCAGAGTCCCCGTGGCCCCCCGTCCCTCCTGCCATCAGTCCCAGCTCGGCCCCTTGTGAGCTGTGTGACCCCGGGCGGCGTCTGAGCCTCTCTGTACCATATCTCCTCATCTGCAGGACGTGGAGAATGAGACGGAGCTCTCCAGGCTCTCGCAGCTCCAAGAGGCGTGGGTGGCCTGCGTCTCCTTCCCGCCCCCGGTGCCCAAAGCCGCGCCCGGCACACGGCGCCGTGGGGACGACTGGCCTGCCTAAGGGTGCAGGTCCCAGCCCTGCAGCGTCCTGACTCGTGGGGAGGTTCTTGCCCTCTCCGGGCCTCAGTTTCCCAGCCAGTCAAATGGGACAGTGACTGGGCCCATGGCTCCAGCGGGCCGGGGGCTCAGGGCCACGGGGCCTCCCTCCCTCGTGTGGGGGCTCAGGGCGGCGGTGGCGGGAACACCCAGGGCACTCAGCCCAGAGAGCAGCACAGGGCAGGCCAAGAGCGGTGCAGGGCAGGCTGGCGCTTTCTGGGAAGGACCAAGAGCGAGTCTCTGAGGCTTCATGGTCCCGCGGGCTCTGTCTCAAGTGCTCATGCCGCCATCACAGGAAAAGCAGCATGAATCGTAGGATTTTCACGTCTCACAAAATAAGATTCTTTGACTTTCTTTTCAACCACTTAAACATGGGAAAGGACTCCGACTCACAGGCTGAACCGAGACAGGTAGAGGGCGGGACTCGGGCCATGCTTCGATCTTCCCTGCCTCCCAGCTACCCTCACCAGCCCCGGACCTCAGTCCCCCTGTTAAGGGCCACGGCTCCTTCCGGCTCCTTCCGGCCCGACTCCTGATGGCTGCTCTCGGCCACGGAGCGCCCAGCGGCCCAGGAAGGCCAAGCCGTCTCCTCGGTCCCCTTGCCTCGCCGCAGCCATGGGCACTCTCAGGGCGCCAGGCACGAGAGTCCCCACTGTACTGTGACCCCCCGCCCAGAGGTGGAGCCCATGGCCAGGGATGGGGCGGATGCTTCCTGGGCACCTTGGAGCTCCTGCCCATATGCTGCCCTTGGCTACCCTGAGTTCTCCGTCTCTGTACCCCCACCCCCGGCACTGCTGCTGAGCCAGACAGAGGGTGTGGTGGGGTGAGGGACAGGAGCAGCTTTCTCTGACCACAGGCCCACCTGGCCGTCAGTCTGCCCCTCCTCGGCATACCCCAGTCCACGTGCTGATGCCCCTTCTGCCCCCCACCTGCATCTCTCTTGCAGGCAGAGTACAGACTGTACAATGGTTCCGACAAGGAATGTGTGTCCCCGACAGCCAAGGTCACCAAGAAGGAAGCTCTCAAGGTGGGCACGGGCCCGGGAAGGGGGACACAAGTGAGTCACATGCCAGAGGATTGGGCCAGCGAGGTCATCACGCCCCAACCTGCCAAAGGGTGGGGCAGACCACGTCCTGGCCACCTCCCCGCCCCCACACTTCCTCTCCTCTCCTCTCCCGGCCCCTGTCCTCACTCTCCACCCTAGGCTGGATTGTAGAGGTGCTGGCGGGTGGGATGGGGGCCAGCCGGGCCCTTGTCCCTTGACGTTCCCGCTGGGTGCCCGGGGTCCAGGCACAGAAGGAGAACTACCGGCAGGAGAAGAAACGAGCCACAAAGCAGCTGTTGAGTGCCCTGACGGACCCCAGCGTGGTCATCATGGCCGACAGCCTCAAGGTACGCGGGGCGGGCAGGTGTGTGGTCCGGGCCTGGCCACCTCCACGGTCACTCAGGAGCAGTTCGGCATGTTTGGGCCTGTGGTCTGTGTCAGGGTCCTGAGGCATCCCTGACCAAGGACCACAAGCCGGGGGCTTTAAGAAGGAAAGGCCTTCTCTCCCAGTTCTGGAGGCCAGAGCCTGAAATCCAGCTGTGGGCAGGGCCTCAGGCCTCCACAGGCGCTATCGAGGCCCCTCCCTGCTCCTCCAGCTGCTGGGGGCTCCAGGCATCCCCGGGCTGCCGGACGCACCTCCCGGCCTCTGCCTCCGCGTGGCCCTGTGTGCCTGTGTCCGGATGCCACCCCCACTTCAATGTGGCCTCGTCCACACCTGCTCCAATCTGCAGACACCCCATATCCGGTTGAGCTGGGGCCCCCGGCCTGCAGATGGGGGTCCCAGGAGGCACACTGAGCCCGGGACTGGGGCACGGGGTGGGGAGGCTGCGTTCTGGCTCCTCGGGCTGGGGTCAGAGGCCCGCGTTCAGTCCTTACTGAGTCCCGGGGACGTGTCTGCACGCCCCTGCAGTGGGGGAGAGCTGCCAAATCCTGGGGTTGCCTCAGAGGCCCAGAGGGACAGGCCTGTCTGCACCTGGTCATCTGCGAAGACCGGGGCCCCACATGGGCTCCTTCCCCCCGACACACAAAATTATGAATGAAAAATGAGATGTCAAAATGGGTATTTCTTTGGGATGAGTGTCACGGCTTCCAGAGCTGGCAGCAGTCGCTGGGGGCTGGCTGCTCGCAGGACCCCGGCAGGGCCTTGACCCTGGCCTTGGGCCTCCCCAGGAAGTCTGCTCCCTGCTGCCAGGCACGTCTGCAGACTGGCTACTGTCTGTGCACTCGTGCCGTGCGCTCCCGCTTCCGCGCTCCTTCCAAAGCCAGAACAGAGCTCGGCCTGCCCCAGCGCCGCCCCCCGCCCCGCCCCAGGCTGCCCAGGTGTCCCCGGGCTGTTGGCCTCCCCAACAGTGACGCCCCTCCCCACAGATCCGGGGGACCCTGAAGAGCTGGACCAAACTGTGGTGTGTGCTGAAGCCGGGGGTGCTTCTCATCTACAAGACGCCCAAGGTGGGCCAGTGGGTGGGCACCGTCCTGCTGCACTGCTGCGAGCTCATCGAACGGCCCTCCAAGAAGGACGGCTTCTGCTTCAAGCTCTTCCACCCACTGGACCAGTCCGTCTGGGCTGTGAAGGTACCGCGGGGGGCCCGGGGTCCAGGGCGCAGGCCCCAGGGGAGGAGTGGGGCCTCGGGGAACGACCCCTGGGAGGCAGGCACTGGGGGGCGGGGGTCCAGCTGGGCCCATCACCACTCTGGTGTGGGGGCTGTGGGGTGGGTCTCTCATGTGAGCCGCTGCTCCCAGCCAAGGACTCGGGGGGTCCGGTTATCAGATGAAACCCAGAAACCCAGTTAGATTAGGATTTTGGACGCACCAAATCGTTTCTGTTGGTAAGTGTGTCCCCAGTAGTGCACGGGCGATGCTTCTGCTCTTCTGCTCTGCTCTTTCTCTGAGATCTGAAGCAGAGTGGGCTGATTCCGGCTACCCTAGCACGGGCGCCCAGGGCTCAGGAGCCGAGCAGGGAGCCAGCGGCTCCTTCCCTCTGCCGCTGGGTGCCTGACCCCGCCTGGCGGGTCTGTGGCCACATGTGTGTCGGTGTGGGTGTGCACGCGTCCATGTGACCAGTGTGTCCCCCAGTCCCTGGGTGTCCCACCCGGGTGACGTCAGGTCTCTGTCTCCCCAGGGCCCCAAGGGCGAGAGTGTGGGCTCCATCACGCAGCCCCTCCCCAGCAGCTATCTGATCTTCAGGGCCGCCTCTGAGTCGGACGGTGAGTCCCCACCTGCGCTGTGGGTCTGCCCAGTGACCCTGCGGGAGGAGGGCACCCCGGCCGGCTTGTAAAGCAGGTGTGCGGGGCTGCTGTTCAGGCCCTTCCACTGCCCCTGAGAAGGACAAGCCTGGGCTCGGGTCGGGCAGGCCTGCCACTCACTAGTACCTCCTGGGGCCTCAGTTTCCCGAAAGTAAAACAGGAACCATAGGGCCCGGCTCCACAGGTGTTAGGAGAACCACATGACCTGATTTCAAGTCGCCAGGTCACAGTCACTGCATGCCAGGCGCTTGCCGGGCACCCCTGAATCGGGAGGTCCTACCCACATGTGACGAAACGGGGCCCCAGCCACCTGCCAGCAAGGAGAGCCATAGCCTGCATGGGATCCCAAGTTCCCGGGATTCCCAGATGCCGCGCACGCTGTTGGGGCGCCCTCCAGTGGCTGCTCCGGGTAACGCGGCTGCCCCCTTCCTGGCCCTCAGGGCCCAGAGCCCTGGGCTGGTGGCGGGCCACTCCCTGGTGGACAGACACCACGTCCTCGCTCCGGGAGGGACCCGTCATGCTCTCCCGGAGCCCACATTCTAAGGGGAGAGAAAAGCAGCTGTCAGACGAGGCCGATGGGGCTGCGGCGTGAGCTGGGTCCCTGATGGGCTGGGACACCATGGGCAGGGAGGGAGGGAGGGCCCACGGCCCCTGAGGGTATGAGGGTGGGCTTCCCAGAGGACGAGAAGGGGGCCTCGGAACGGGCTTCAAAGGATGCGGAGAGTGCGGGGTGTCTAGTCCTTTGTGGCAGCTGCGGAGCTGGTGTCCTGCTGGGGCTGCTCCTGTCACCCTCCTCCGCCCCCACGATGTTCAGCCCAGGCTGGGCCTGCAGTGACATCCCGTGAGAACCAGGGCCACCAGCCCTGCAAACCCTTGGCTCCCTGGGGCACAGGGGCACCTCAGTGGACACATGTCCCCACAGCTGCTAAGACCCCGGGGGACACGGAGGTGGTGCTGGCTGAGCCCCCTGGCCGCCTCCACCAGGAAGGCAGCAGGGGTGGGGGGATTCAGTGGTTCTGCCTCTGGGTCCACTCACTGCACTCCTGGCCCACCCTCTGGAGCTGCCTTTCGGAGGCCCCGGCCAGCCCTCCCTCCAGGACGCTCCAGGCCCCTCCCCAGCCTGCCACCCACCCTCCGGGCCTGTGTTTCAGGCCCGTGGGAGCCCCCCTGGCCCCTGAGACCTGTGGCAGGCAGTCCTCCGGAGGGAGGGCCTCCTCCCCAACTCTGTGTGCAGAAGCGGCGGGTGTCTGGGTGGAATTTGGGCTCTGAGTCTTGCTAAGGTGTGACCTTGAGGGCGTGCTGGGAGCGTCTGTGAAGGGCATCCCCCCAGGCAGGCGTCTCCCCTGACCCGGGCCTGCCAGCTGAGCCCCCGTCCTCCTCCACGTCTGCACCCCCCCCAGCACGCCCCCCCACACGGCCGCAGTACCTGCACCCCAGGAGGATGGCAGAGAAGGGGCCACCTCCGGGTGTGGAGTGGGCTCACCGCATGCCGCCCCGCAGGCCGCTGCTGGCTGGACGCCCTGGAGCTGGCCCTGCGCTGTTCCAGCCTCCTGCGACTCAGCACGTGCAAGCAGGGCCGCGACGGGGAGCCTGGGTCCTCGCCAGATGCGTCACCCGCCTCGCTCTGTGGGCTGCCCCCCTCGGCCGCCATCCATGACCAGGACCTGTGCCCGTGAGCAGGGGCACGGCGGGCAAGGGTTGGCCCCTCCCAGAAGCCCGGGTCTCCTGCCTGCTGGGGACCCCAGGACCCTGGCTGTTGCTGGGACTCCTACGTGGGGTCTCCTAGTATGTGGGCGGGGCCGAGCACTGGGGAGTCTGGTCCCCCAAACCTCAGATCAGGGGCTGGGGGCACCCAGGCCGTGCCTCTGACCGGAGGGACCCACGGTGCGCTGTGCCCCTCCAGGCTGAACGGGTCCTCCCTGGAGAATGACGCTTTCTCGGACAAGTCGGAGCGAGAGAATGCGGAGGAGTCGGATAACGAGACACAAGACCACAGCGGGAAGACCAACGAGAGCGGGAGCGCCCAGTCAGAGACCCTGGAGGGCCCTGTGCCGAGGGGCACCACGTACGTGGAGCAGGTCCACGAGGAGTTTGGGGAGGTGAGAGCCCACCCCCCTGGGGAGGTGAGAGCCCGTCCCCCAGGAGAACCGGGTGTCACCCTGCACCTCACCCGCCTTCCTGGATCGGGGTGGGAGGGTGCTTGCCGCGCCCCGGGGGCCGGGGGAGCAGATCGGGGGGCCATAACTCGGAGAGCGTGGGTGGGCCGTGAGGGCTCGGCTGAGGGTGCTGGGAAGACCACTGGGGCAGTTTAGGCGGGGGCCCCTGGGGTCCAGGCGAGGCCTTTAGAAGCCGAAGGGATAGAGGGAGAAGCCCTGGGCCCACTAGGCGAGAGCTGCTCCCGGGAGGCCTTGCTCCTGGATAGCCATGGAGAAGGGCCACCAGGAGCCTGGCAACTGGGAGTAGGGACAGGCCCATGATGGGGAGTAGATGATGCTGGTGAAGGGCTCGAGGCAGAGAGCGGGCAGCCATGGGACCCTTCTGAGGCTGAGCACAGGCAGGGCTCGGCTGAGCACAGACGAGGGGAGCCGGGGGGACCTGGTAGGAGACCCCAGGACAGGTGTGCAGGCACAGAGAGGCAAAGCAACTTGTCGAAGGCAGCCCAGCAGGGTTGTGACGGATCCTGATCCTCTCTGGGGGCGGCTGCCATCAGGCCACAAGCGGACAGCCCTGAGTTCACATCCCACCTTGGCCTCATGCCAGCTATGTGAGCCTGGGCAAGTCACGTGTCCCCTCGGTAAGGCCAGGGCGACCACAGTGTGGGTCCCAGGGCCACTGCAGGGAGTCAGCATGGGGAGCAGGCGCGGCGCACAGGTAGCCTGGACGCTCCCTGCCTCCTGTGCCCAAATCCGGCTCCGGGCCTCTTTCAGGAGCCGGCCTAGGCCCACCCGTGCCCGTCTGGGCAGGGCTTGGACACTTGCCAGGGAGGGCGGGGACAGGACAAGGCAGGACAGGCCGGACAGGCCTCGGAAGGGCGCCTCCCGTAGCCAGAGCCTGCCGCACTCCCTGGGGCTGCATGGGGCCGGGGCCCGACGGCAGCTCTTCTGCCAACAGCTGGGCCAGGCGTCCCAGGTGGAGACGGTGTCGGAGGAGAACAAGAGCCTGATGTGGGTCCTGCTGAGGCAGCTGCGGCCTGGCATGGACCTGTCCCGCGTGGTGCTGCCCACGTTCGTCCTGGAGCCCCGCTCCTTCCTCGACAAGCTCTCTGACTACTACTTCCACGCCGACCTGCTGTCCAGGTGAGCGGGCGGGGGGTGCCCCACACGCCCTCAGACCCCAGACCCCCCCTCGGCATCTCCCCCCGCCACCGTGGATGTTTCTGGAGGGACCCCCCGCTGAGCTCCACCCGCAGTCCCTTCTAGCTCCCCTCCAAGTGGGCCCGGTCTGCAAGAGCAGTCCTGGGGGGCAGCGGTGTGTCCGGTCAGGGCCCCCCCATCAGAGATGACTGTGGGGCAGTCCCCAGCACCTTCTAGCATCCTGAGTACCGGACCATGGCCTCGGTGCCCTCAAGCTGCAGCTTACAGGCTGGAAAGGCTGGAGAGAGCCGGAGGCTCAGGAGCCCGTGCAGAGGAGCTGGGGAGCGTGGGAGCTCCTGGAGGCCTTCCTGGAGGCAGAGGCACCCTGCCAGGGCTGAGCCAGAAACATCCTGTCTGCCCCAGCCCTCTGGTTAGGTGGAGAACCTGGGTCTCTGTGGGAAGGTGGGAAGCTCCCCGCTGCCCCGGGACTGGGCAGGACAGGAGGGGCCTGGGTGACCCATGGGTGGAGGGCGGGATGGAAAGCAGACAGGGAAGGGGGTGGCCCGCATGAGAGGTTCTCCTGTCTCTCCCAGGGCTGCTCTGGAGGGGGACGCCTACAGGCGTATCAAGCTGGTGCTGCAGTGGTACCTGTCTGGGTTCTACAAGAAACCCAAGGTAAGAGGGGAGGCCCAGTGTGCTGTCCCCCCAGCCCCAATTTCCTGCCCCTCAGAGAGCCTGGGGCCACCCCGACCCCACACAGCCTGGAAGGACCCTGACGGTCCCCGCTGTGGCCCCCGGTCCTCAGAGATGGGGGCAGCACCCTGATGTACCACCCAGGGACCCCCTAGCCAGGCCAGGCCTACCAGGGTGGTCCTAGTTCCCTGCAGGGCCCAAGTGGGACCTGCACACCTTGGAGAAGCGAGCACACACAGCAGTGCCAGGAAAGGGGTCTCAACCCTGCACCTCAGGGAGCCCCCTGAGACCTGTGGTTTTCATGGTTTGACTCATACTCATGGAAACCTTTTTGAGAACCCAAAATGCAGGCCCTGCTGAGCACAGGATGTTGGGGGAGGGGGAGGGAGTCACACACACAGCTGGAAATGGCATGTCTGCCAGGTGGCATGAGGGGCGGTCGGCTGCCTCCCACCAGATCAGGGGGTCTGAGCCTCAGAAGACGGGCTCTCCTGAGCGGGAGCTTGTCCCCAGTGGGGATGACCTTGGGCCATCTGGAGAGCAGGAAGGTGATGAGCAGGGCAGAAGAGGAGGCGGGGACAGGAGCTGGGATTTTATTAAAGGGGCAGTAGAAGCCACGGGGGGCCTTGAACAGGTTAGGCACCCTTCCGTCCAAAGTCCGGGGACAGCACGCCCTGGGGAGGGTCTCAGGTCCTCCTGGGAGCCAAGAACTAGACAAGACATCTCAGAGGCTGCCCCCAGGATGTGAACTGAGGGCAATGCACGTTCTCCCCAGAGCACAAGTGGAGTGAGGCCCCCCGTGCTGGTGTCAGACCAGGCCCTCCCGTCCAGAGGGGTAGTGGGCCCTCCCCGTGGGCACCTGAGGTGTGGGCAGTGGGCAGCCCCCCACCTTGGCCCTCGGTCCACACCCCATCCCGCGTGGGTCCTCACAGGAGCTTTCCACTCGTTGCTTGCAGGGCATCAAGAAGCCCTACAACCCCATCCTGGGAGAGACCTTCCGCTGCTGCTGGTTCCACCCCCAGACCAACAGCCACACCTTCTACATCGCGGAGCAGGCAAGCCCCCCCCATCCCCAGCTGGACACTGGACTCCACGGTGGGCAGAGTCTGAGCCCCGCGTGCATTCTGGGGTTCCCCCAGGAGATGCAGGCCCAGCACTGTGACAGCAGGAAGTGTTTCCTCGGGTGGGGAGTGGGGGGTGGCAGGTGGTGGGGAGCCTCCCGGTCCCCGGGGCACTGCAGGTCGCCACCTGGCCCACGACTCTGTATCTGCTCCCCTGGGCAGCAGGCGTGAGTGTGGGAGCGGCCCCACGCCACGGGGCAGGGGAGCCAGGCTCTCCCCTCCCCCCGGCCATCCCAGAGCACCTCTCTGCTCACAGGTGTCCCACCACCCGCCTGTGTCCGCCTTCCACGTCAGCAACCGGCGGGACGGTTTCTGCATCAGCGGAAGCATCACGGCCAAGTCCCGGTTTTACGGTGAGCGGAGGCTCCCCGGGCTCTGCCAGAGCCTGTGGGACGTGGGGGGAGGGCTGGGCCCCCGAAGGCGGTGGCCGGCTTTATCTCCCTTCCCACCTCTCCGGGCCAGGAACCGCGTGGGCAGGAGGTGCCCAGAACCTGGAGTCCAGATTCCCGAAGCCAGGCGCAGCCCGTGGGGCCCCCACTCCTGAGCCACGGGGTGGGCGCCGCTTGTGGGCAACAACCTGAGTGAACAGGCACCACAAGCCCCGTGTGGGTTTTAGATCAGAATGGAGGAACAGAAGCCGCGGCTGCTCAGTTGGCCCGGCCACATCACGCGTGCTGGGTGGCCATGCGTGGCTGGTGGCCCCCGTGTCAGCACAGAGTGGAATAGTTCCATGGCCACAGAAGTTCCGTGGGGGCCTGTACCCCCTCTGGGGGGTGGTGACAGTCAGAGCAGGGGTCTGCATGCAGCCTCTACCCTGAGAAGCCCTCCCTGGGAGCCGGGCCATGAACGCCCTCGCGGAGGCGGGGGGGCCCGGGCTTTTCCAGAATCTGAGATTCAGGGAGGTGCAGTGACCCACAGGTCAGGTAGAGAAGCCCAGCGGCCCCACGGTCACCCGACTGGAGGGACTGGGGACCCTTCGCACCTGCTAGAAGGGAGCTCAGACCGCGTGACTTAGGGGGTGGGTGCCCAGGTCCTGAGGGCCCGTGTCCACTCCCTGGTCACCCACCCCACCTTTGCAGGGAACTCGCTGTCGGCTCTGCTGGACGGCAAGGCCACGCTCACCTTCCTGAACCGGGCAGAGGACTACACGCTTACTATGCCCTATGCCCACTGCAAAGGTGAGAGGCTTCACGGCCCCCCGGGAGGGCAGAGCCCCGGCGGGTGCCGTCAGGTCAGCGGGGAAGCCCGTCTTCGCATGTTTGTTGACGGTCTACCCTACGCTCTTCTGTGACTTTCTAGCCTGGAAGGGAAGTCCCCCGGCAGGTTGTCTAACAAAATGTTTTCAGCCTGAACCAGATCTGCTTCTTAAGAGGGCTTTTGTCATTGTTTCTAGAACTTTCCAATAAAAGAAACACAACATCTCTTTTTTTCTTTAAGATTAAAATGGATCCTGAGTTTATAGGTTTCCAATCCGGATCCAAGACAGCGGGTGTCTGGTAGACCACGGCCTGACAGCAGAACGGCTCCCCCGACCCCTTACTTTCCCCTCCCCCGCCCCCGAGGGAAAGCCTCTTTGTAAACGGGCCAGGGTGGGTTGTGGTTACTCTCCCTAACCGGCTTCACACAGGCCCTTCAGAGGGGCGCTAACCGGCCCTCCGCCCAAGAGGGCCAAGGCTGGAAACAGCCTGCCGCTTCCTTTCGGGGTTTGCTTTGTCGCAAGCAAACCTGGGTTTGTAAAAAGAAGAAAAAAAAAAAAAAACCGCTGAGGTTTGTAAAAAGTCAGCAGGAGGTTCCTCTCCAGTATCACGCGCTTCCCTTTTGTTTCGGTTTCCTTTTGCTCCCCAGCGCACTCGAGATTTCACTGTGCAGAGAAGTAGGGAAATACAGTTCTTTACCGCGGTCCAAAGTTCGAAACTCCGCCGGCAGGTGTAGGCAGAGAAGGCTGGCGTGTCTCCCCACCAACCCACGCCCCCCGTGGAGCATCGGGCACACCACCCCCCTGCCCGAAGCTGCCGCTTCCGCCGGGTGCAGGCGACCTGGATGGCTCACCTCCTGTGCACGGGCAGGATTCGGGGGCATTCCCAGCCCTTCTGCTCTTTCCCTTGGCTTGCCTTTTTTTCCTTTCCGTTTTATCGCACATCCCCAACTGCTTATAAGACACGTAGCTCTTCTCTTCAGTTGGATTTAAGTCCTCCACGTGGGAAGAAACAGAAGAGCCATTCTGTTGTTTGTTTTTTTTTAAGATTTTATTTATTATTTGACAGAGAGAGACACAGCGAGAGAGGGAACACAAGCAGGGGGCGTGGGAGACGGAGAAGGAGGCTTTCCACGGAGCAGGAAGCCCGATGCGGGGATTGATCAAGTACCCTGGGATTGTGACTCGAGCCGAAGGCAGACGCTTAACGACTGAGCCACCCAGTCACCCCAGAAGAGCCATTCTTTCCTTCATTAATTATTATGTACTAGGGACGCCTGGGTGGCTCAATCTGTTAAGTGTCTACCTTCGGCTCAGGTCATGATCCCAGGGTTCTGGGATTGAGCCCTGCATAGGGCTCCTTGGTCAACGGGGAGCCTGCTTCTCCCTCTCCCTCTCCCTCTGCCTGCTGCTCCCCCTACTTGTGTGCTCTCTCTATATATATCAAATAATCTTTAGAGTACATAAACATGATGTATGTACTAGTTTCAACAAACACACCGGGCCAGTCCTGGATGCAGCAGTGAGTGGGGAAGACGAATGAGCCCACCTTGGGGCCCAAACTACAGAGCAAATGACAGATGGTGATCAGCGTCTCACGGGGGCAGTGGGGCACCTGGGAGCCTAGGAGCCTGGGAAGGGGACCTGGATGAAGGAACCCGCCAAGGGCAGTACATTCCCTGGACAGAGCAACTCTCAAAAGCAGAGGCCCTGGGGGCAGAGGGTCACTGAGAAGCCAGGCATGGCCCTGGGTTCAACCTCCCGCCCCCACCAGCTCCTCTCCATCTCAAAGGCTCTGCCTCCGGGGGCTCCTGTCCTCTCCCCCAGGGTCCAACACCGGCCTCCTTGGGGTCAGCGTTGCTGGGTGGGGACGCGGTGCAGGGACTGAGCAGGCGCCTGTGTTTCAGGAATCCTGTACGGTGCCATGACCATGGAACTGGGCGGCAGGGTGACCATCGAGTGTGAGAAGACCAACTTCCAAGCTGAGCTGGAATTCAAGCTCAAGGTAGCGCTGGCCGCAGTACCCTCAGCCACCGGAGGGCCTCGAGGGGAGGGGACTTGGACCAGGGAGGAGCCCCCTCCGCACCCAGGGGTCGCTTCCGGAGCAGGCGCACTCAGGAGGGGGCAGCTCCTGGCATCTCCGTAGCATAGGCAGGACCCAGAAAGAGGAAGGGGCTCCCGCAGGCCCCTGAGCAGAGCCAGGACAGGCCCAGACCCCTTCCCCGCCGTGGGGCGCACAGGCCCCGTAGGCCCCCTGCCTCCTTGAGCTCAAGCAGAGGCATCGGGCGAGTGTGGCGGCCTCCAGCTTTGGGTCCCATCCTAGCCGGGCTCCCGCGTCCCGGGAGGTGAGAGCCGGCGCCCTCGTGAGGAAGGGGCCTCCTCCTGCCCGGCTCACTGAAGG
This sequence comes from Enhydra lutris kenyoni, assembly GCF_002288905.1. NCBI lineage: Eukaryota > Metazoa > Chordata > Mammalia > Carnivora > Mustelidae > Enhydra > Enhydra lutris. Next base: position 2,303,353 of record NW_019154106.1, on the reverse strand, counting down.
GCACCAGGGGCCTGGGGAGGCCGCCAGCCCCTCACCAGCCTGGTCTCGGGGTGTCCCCACAGCCTTTCTTTGGGGGCAGCACCAGCATCAACCAGATCTCGGGGAAGATCATGTCAGGAGAGGAGGTCCTGGCGCATCTCACCGGACACTGGGTAAGAGGCCGCCATCCAGGGCAGGCACGGGCGGGCCCGCAGGCACGGGAGCAGCCGGGGGCCCGCGCCTCTGACCCTGCCTGGGGTGTCTGGGACAGGACCGAGAAGTGTTCATCAAAGAGGAGGGCCGGGGAAGCGCGGAGCTCTTCTGGAACCCGAGCAGGGAGGTCCGGGGGCAGAGGCTGAGGAGGCGCACGGTGCTGCTGGCGGAGCAGACGGAGCTGGAGTCCGAGAGGTGAGGCCCGCCGGCACCGAGGGGCCCCCGGACCCAGGCCTGGCATGGCTGGGCAGAGTTGCCGTGCGGACAGCATGGGCCCCAGATGTTCCTGGCAGGGAGGGGACGCCCTGTGACAAACGACATGTCCTGCTGGGGCAGCTATAGGAGAAGGAGTGAGACCTGGGGACGGCAGATGCCCAGCAGCTCCCTAGAGAGTAGCCTGCCAGCAGGAGCTACGAGCTCAGGGTTGGGGAGAAGCACCTCATGGCAAATCTCCAGCACTCTTAAGAACCCCCCGGGCTCCCCAAGAGATACTGAGCTCCCTGTCCATGGAGGCAAGCAAGTGGAGGTTGCTGTCCAAGCCTCCACTCCAGGGCCAGGGTGGAAGGACTGTCCAGGTCGCCCACTCAGAGCGCGTGTCCCGCTCCTAGGCTGTGGCAGCACGTCACCAGGGCCATCAGCGAGGGTGACCAGCATAGGGCCACACAGGAGAAGTTTTCACTGGAGGAGACACAGCGGCAGCGCGCCCGCGAGCGCCAGCAGAACCTTGTGCCCTGGAAGCCACAGCTGTTCCGGCTGGACCCCGCCACCCAGGAGTGGCGCTACCAGCATGAGGAGTGAGTGCGGCCCGGGATGGGCAGACTGGCCCCACGGGGGCTCCTGCTGCCCTGAAGGGGCGGGTGATGGAGGAGGAGGGGATCCTGGGTATTCGGGTAGCCCCGGCCGCTACTGAGAAACTGAGGCAGGGCCGAGTTGGGGCCCCCTGCCCCCGAGGGCCACTGCCCCTGCCAACGGACACCCTCTGGACCCTCTAGCCGTAGCCCCTGGGACCCTCTGAAGGATGTCGCCCAGTTTGAGCAAGACGGGGTCTTGCACACCGTGCGGCGGGAGACCATGGCCCACCAGACCACCTTCCTGGGCAGCCCAGGGCCCAGGCACCAGGTCAGCTCCCCCAGGGTCCCTGCCCGGGCTCAACCTCAGCGGCAGGAGGGGACTGTCGGGGTGTAGATTCGGCTGCCTACCCCACCGACCTCTTACCTGCCTGCCGCTCCCCCTTTGGTCCCCCGACCAGCCCCATGCACTTACCCCTCCCAGCAGGGGTTCTTCTGACCGCCCCGAGGTGCCCGGATTTGCAGGAGGCTGTGTGCACGGGGTACCCGGTGTACGGGGCGCTGTGCAGGGGTGCCCTGGCTTCTAGAGCCCCGCACCTGCCCCCCGGAGCTTCTATCTGTGATGCTCACAGCACCCTCGCCAGTCTACAGAGGAGGAAACTGAGGCTCAGGGCTGCCTGGGGATTGCTCAGGCAGGCGGAGGAGGAGTCCACATTCGCAGGGATGCTGAGGGGGGCAGGGAGGGCAGGTGGGGAGGCCCCAGGAGCCCTGCAGGGGGTCTCCTGGGACAAACACCAGGTGCAGCTTGTGCGGAAGCCTAGAGCATCCTCCATGGTGCCACGTGGACAGAAACCACTGTGTGACAACCCCCACCACATGCTGCGGGTTCTCTGTGCCCGCAGCTGCCTCCCCTGCACACAGCGGGAGGCCAGCCATCACAGGGGCAGAATGGGCACGGACCTTCTGGCTCCATGGCCCCAATTTGCCAGCAAGCAAGGGTCACAGTATCTCACTACCCTTGTGTCCCAGCCCCTCCCCTTCCCCGCCTGCTATAGCCCCTCAAACCGGGCGGCCCCACCCCCTCCACGGGCACCGACCTGGATGCCCCCCGGGTCCCCCCTCAGCCTCTTCAGCCAACCACCCCTCGGCCACTCCTGTGCTCTGGGCAGTTAGCGGCAGTCAGCCAATCCTGCAAGTCCCGCTGGAGAGGCCCCCGCAGCACTTGGGGAGGCCTGGCTGCCAGCTCCCACGGTGGGACAGGACCAGCCATCACAGCCACATCTTCTAGAGTAGTCCCATCCCCGAGGCTGGCACATCCCTGTCCCTGCGGGCACAGCTGTGGTGGACCTGGGTGTGCCCCCAGCTGCAGTGGCTCCATCTCTCTCCAGGGGCCTGGCCCAGACCGGCAGCTCCGCAAGGCCAGCGACCAGCCCTCTGGCCACAGCCAGGTCACCGAGAGCAGCTCCACACCCGAGTCCTGCCCGGAGCTCTCCGATGAGGAGGAGGAGGAGGAGGAGGAGGAAGAGGAGGACGGTGACTTCATTCCCCGTGAGCCCTCCCAGGCCGGCTACTCTGCAGGGTGGGAGGGGTCAGAGAAGCACCTCCCCTGGGCGGGCGTATGGTGCGCCTTGACCGTCCTCCCAGGGTCCTCCAGCAGGCCTCCCCGAGCCCAGGGGCATGGAGGACAGCAGTCCCCAGCCCTGCACTCAGATTGGCTGGCAGGGGCAGTGCAAGGGGTGGGGCTGGACAATGTCCGTCTGCGTGTGGCCATCTGATTCAGCGTGCTCCTCCCCGACTCCATGCCTGTCTCTGCAGTGCGTGAGCTGCTCCCTGCCGTTTCTGTCCCCCAGGGCTTATTAGAGGCCAGCTGAGCTTGGGGTCCCCTCTATGCCTGCCCCTCAACTCCCCGTGTCGTTAGTTTCACCTGAAGGCTCTCGAGAGGTGGGGTGGGGGCCCGAGCCGGGCACGACCCGGGGACCCTGTATGCCAGCTCCCCGGACACGCCCACTCGTCTTTGATTCTCCCTCCATCCCCTGCCCCCTGGGTCCGGTGACGGGTGGCTGGACACCACAGGCAGCGAGAGCCCGTGCCCGCGGTGCGGGAAGGAGGCGCGGCGGCTGCAGGCACTGCACGAGGCCATCGTGTCCATCCGGGAGGCCCAGCAGGAGCTGCACAGGTAAGCCCCGCTCCCGGGGACACAGCCAGGGCGCCACTGAGGCCAGGGATACCATACATCTGGACTGTCACTCAGAGCTAGGACTCTGGGGGTTGGCAGAGGGTCTGGTGGATGGAGGACAGGAAGAAGGCGGCCAGCTCTGCCCTGAGCAGGCCCTGGGGGTGGGGGTGGGAGGTGCCACGCTGTAGGGGATCCTGCTGGAACAGGACCAGCCAATGAGCTCTGTGCAAGAAAACACGGCTGGAGGCCCAGGAGTCCAGGGGTGGGCTGGAGGAGCCGCGGTGAGTCAGGGAGTCAGCCCCCCGGCACCACAGAGGACACCGGACGTGGGGCCGTGAGGGAGCCACGGGAAAAGCCAGCCTTTCTGCACACACGGTGCCACCCGAGTCCAGGGTGAGAACATGAGTGTCCCAGGTGGCTGTGACACCGTCCACAGATGGGGGATCTCACGATAAATGTTCACGGTCCCCCAGTCCCAGAGACCGACACCGGAGATGTAGGCCGGGGCAGGGCCAGATTCTCCAGAGGCCTCTGTCCTTGTGTGCGGAGGGCCGTGCTCTCCCTGTGTCCTCACGGGGTCATCCCTGCATGTGTGTCTGTCCTGCATGTGTGTCTGTCCTGATCCCCTCTTCTCATAAGGACCCCGGCCATGCTGGATTAGGGCCCACTCTGGTGACCTCAATTTAATTGAATTGCTTCTTGAAAGACCCCATCTTCAAATAAGTCACATCGGGGTCCTGACGGCTGGGACTCCAGCATGGGACTTTTGGGGCATGGCGACCCAGCTCAGCCTGTCACAGCAGGAGTGGAAGAGAGGCTGTGAGAGTCCCAGCTTCTGCAGCTGTGACTCCCTTTACCTGGAATCTGGGCCGGGGGGCCCCAGTGTAATGGGCTGTCCACTGAAGGCAGGGATGCCTGCCCTGCGTGGGCCCGCCCTGGCTCAGCCACCTTCCTCCCTGTCCTTGCAGGCACCTCTCAGCCATGCTGAGCTCCACAGGGAGGGCCAGGCAGGTGCCGGCCCCAGGCCTCCTGCAGAGCCCCCGCTCCTGGTTCCTGCTCTGCGTCTTCCTGGCCTGTCAGCTGCTCATTAATTACATCCTCAAATAAGAGCCCTTTGGGGGCAGTGTGGGCGTGGCCTGCAGAACTCGGCCAGCCCCCTCCTCCCTTCCAGGCACCTAGCACTTTCAGCCAGCCCGGGAGAGGCAGAAAGAGCCGTCAAGCGTGGCCCCGGTGGACAGAGAGGCCCACGGGGCCTGGAGGACAGCAGGAGGCACCTGGAGGGCCACACCGGCTCCTCCAGAGGAGCCGCTGACCTTGCCGGTGGGACCCTCCACCCAATGCCAGCCTTAACGCTAAAGCCAAATGCAGCTTTCATCTCGCCTCTCGCCCCCGGTCAACATGCCTGCTCCATCCTGGTCCAGTGTCCACATGCCCCGCCGGAGTGACGGAGCCGGGCGTGGACGGACTGCCCAGGCTTTGCACGGTCACCCCCCAGCAGGGATGAGCTGGGGAGCTTTGGCGGGACCAGCCTGGAGTCCCAGAGGTTCCCACGCCTCCTCCGTCCGGATGCAGAGGGCCGTCCTTCCTGAGAGCCTGCCTGCGCTGCCCAGGGCGTGCTCAGAGGGGCCTCCCGGGGACTCCCGGGCAGACTGGAGCTACTCCGGAGACAGCACTGGGATTTTTCTCTGCTTCTGTGCGGAGTGGACAGGACCCCCACGATGCAAACCCGTGGAGCCCACCCCGCCTCGCACAGCCTGGGCATGAGCCGGCACAGGTGTGCGTGTGTGGGCAGGCGTGCACAGGGCACGGCCTCTCAGGCCGCAGCATTCCCTGGGGCAGGGAAGCCCAGGTCGGCCACTTGGCTGGGACTGATGCACGGTCTTCCTGTTTTACACTTTTTTAATAAAGGCAATTGCAATATTTTAGGCAGGCCACAAGCAGCGCCTGGCGTCTCACCTATTTTGTCGAGTGCCACTGTGCGTGCCCGTGAGCATCTGTGAGCCTACGTGTAGTCACACTGAGCCTTCAACTCTGTGGGGGAGGTGCCATCAGGACCCACCGTCCCATTCTCCAGAGTTTGTATCCACGTTCCTGTCCCCCGCCTGCCCTCCTGGCCCGGAAGTAAACTGCGCACGCTGTGTTGTCTTCCTGGGGGACTTCCGGAAATGTGGGGGGTGTTCCCATGGACAGAAGCCAAGCCGGCGGATCCTGAGGCCCCGAGGGTGGGGAGGAAGGATCCAGGGAAGAATGGGGGGCAGCATGCGGGCACCCTCCCTCAGGCCCCCGGCTCCAGGACAGGGTGGGGCTTGGGCTGGGGAGAGGGAGGGGCAGGTGGGTGATGCCTCTCCAGACCCTGTGGCTGCCTTGGTCAGAGGGGACCCCAGGAACTGGATCACTCCCCAAGGGCGGTGCCCCCAGACTGGCTTTGGATCCCCACGTAGAGGTCACCCACTGCTGAGGTCAGGTGCCCCAGAGGTCATAGTTTTCCACGACTCCTTACCAGGGCTGGCCGCTCCAGAGAGGAAGCCCGTGGCCACTTCCTCTTCCGACCCCCCCATGTGTGGCCTGACTCATAAGCTTTGCCGCCACACCCCACGGCAGCCTCAGAATTCCCTCCAGAGTTGGCCTGTGGCCTTGGTGTGCTGACGTTGCGCTAAACCAACCAGTGAAAGGTGGACGGGTGGACGGGTGGACGGGTGGACGGGACTCCATGGGAGCAGCTGGTCCAACCCAGATGGGCGGTTACAAGGGGGTCACGTGGCCCTTGGAAACAGCACAAAGTTGGGCATGGTATCTGGGTCCCTTGGGTTAACCTGGGTGTGTAGACACTGCTGCGATACTCTCAGGTGACGGGGGTCGGAGCTGTGCCTCCCATTCCCCATGCAGTCCTGCTCTTGCCTTGATCTAGCCGTTTCTCGTCGCCTTAAACCGTCTCTACGGTTCTTGGAACCCAAGGTACAGTCAGCCGGTTTCTAAGATTTGTCAAAAAGTGCCAAAACCAAGAAAACCCAGAGCCGTGTGCTAGATGATAAGGCTGAACTTAAAGCACTTTCTGTTTGCGGTTTGTCTCCCCCCCCCCCAGAGATTGGGGAGATGGTTTTAAATCTGGAGTCCGTTGGACGCCAAATTCAAGGTGAGCAGGAACAAGGCAGTTGGCCACAGCTCGGGATCCTCAGGCGGCGGTCGGCAGAGCAGAAACCGTGGTGGTCTGGGGACACCCACTCTGCCCCGGGCTGCACCATGAGGTGGGGCGCCTGCAGGACTCCATAAGAATCTGGGGTTTGCTCCTTTACCTGCTTCTACCTTTGCTGGGACCTGACACACACACACACCCCCACTTTACAGGTGCCTCATAGTGCACATGGGGTCTGTCGTCCCTGGGAGGACAGGCAGCCCCCAACTTCTCGAGAGGCTTCCAGCACAACGGGCAACGAGTAAGGAAGGACTGGGTGAGAGGAACGGGGGAGCCATCGCAGGCGCATTGCAGACCACCAGCCCTGGACGCTCCACACCAAGGCCCCTGGGCCCCAGGCAAGGGCTGTTTTATGAAGTACCGCTGGGCCCGTGTTCTGGTTCAAGCAAAGAGACTCTCTTCTCCTTTCTGGCCCCTGGGCCGCAGCCTATACCCGCCGTCTACACCGTCAGTAAATCCGCTCCCTCCCGCCGGCTCGCGTGGGATCTCAGTCCTGCCCGCGGTCGGGCTGGTCCCGCGGGTCCCCCGGGCTCTCGGACAGGCCTGCCCGCACCTGCCCACCGTGCCGGCGGGTGGGAAGAGTCCAAATGTCCCCTCCATCTGCTGGGACGGGTCTTCCGGAGCTGGGGCCGCGCGGCTCCGATCCCGCCCCCTCCCTCAAAGGGGCCCGACGCCGTACGGTGCCGCGAGCGCGAGACGCGACGGCGAGGCGGGACAGAACGTGCGGGACAACAGAAGCTGCGGAACGGCGGCGCCCCTCGCCCGCGGCGGCTCGTCCTCACAGGGTCCTTGTCCCGGAGGAGGCCGGTCCCGTCCCGGTCCCCGCGGTCAAACCCGAGGTCCTTCGGGGGTCCCCTCCGACTCCGCCCGGACAGGGTCGGGACTGGGCGCGGCGGAGGCAGTTTTCGAGTCGGGGCGGGTCGGATTCGCTTCGCCGAGGCGGCCGTGCGCGGGGTGCGGACCCGCGCGACTGCGAGGGCGGCGTCGGGGGAGCCAGCCCTGTGGCCAGGCCCGGCGGGAGGGCGCCTTGGGGGCGTGCGGGGGAGCGGGACAGCACCCCGCCGGCTGCGCTGGGCTTCGGCTCCGCGGCGACGGCCCCACGGCCCTCCCGAGACGCGGGGGTCGGACGACGCGTCCCACCGGCCTCGGCCGCCCCGCCCGACTTCTAAGCGGTTGTTGGCCGCGCGGCGCGGTCTCCCCGGCGGTCTGCGGCGGGGCTGCCCCGGAGAGCGCGGTGCGCCGCCGCCCCGCTCCACAGCCAGCCCCGCGCACTCCCGGGTCCCGCCCTCGCCCGCTCCCTCCGTCCCGCGCATCCTCTCCGGGGAGTGCGCGCCCGCGCACGAGGGCGCGGTGGGGGGGAGGGGGCAGAGCGGAGAGGGGGCAGCAGGAGGGGGAGGGGGGCAGCGCGGGGAGGCGGCCCGCCGGGAAAGACCCGGACTGGAGCTCCTCCGGACTTAGGGATTGGCCTGAGGCCCCACGGCGGGCACGTGGAGATGACGTAGGCAACGCCGCAGCCCTTAAAGGAAAGGGCGTGTCCCGCCCCCGCCGGGCCGACCAATAGGAAGGCGAGTCCGGGCGGGGGCGAATTCTGGTCTGACGCTCGGAAGCCCGCCTACCCGAGCCTTTAAAAGCCGGGGCCGGAGCGGCGGGCGGCAGAGCGCGTTCGGCGGCCGCCGGGATGGGAGCGCTCCGCGGGGCCGTGCGCGCGCTGCCGGCTCCGCACCCGTCGGTGTCGTGTCTGGTCGTCCTGTGGGTGTCTGTCGGAGCCGCGGTAAGCGCTGCGGGGCTGCGGGGCAGGTCGGGGCCCGGGTGGGGGCGGGGCAGGTCGGGGGCCCGGGTGGGGGCGGGGCAGGTCGGGGGCCCGGGTGGGGGCGGGATAGAGTGGCCCGTGCGGCTGGGGACCCCGGAGGCGGCGGGCGGGCCGCGGCGCAGGCAGCGGTCCCGGAGACAGCGGGCCCGGGCATGCCCGCGGCGAGCGGGGAAGCGGCAGGGAGGGCTCGGGCGGCGCTGCAGGGCGCGCGCGGAGCCCGATGTCCGGCGGCCGGCGGGCTCGGGCCTTGTGCCTCAGGCGTGTCCCGGCTGCCGGCGCTCGGGTGTCCTCGGCGGCTGGGGGCGCCCGCGACTCGGCGAGGTTGCCGCCGGCGCTGGGGGTTGCGGCCGGGTTTGGGGATGCGGGACTCTCGGACGAGGGCCGCGGGGAGGGGAGGGCGGCTGCGCGAGTCGGGGGCGCTCGGACGGCTCAGCTCCGGCCCCGGGGCCTGCCGGAGTCGCGCTCCCGAGCCCGCTCACGGTGGGGCCCGGCGCTGCGGTCGCGGACGGGAGACCCCGGCAGCCCGCACCCGGCGATTACCAGAGTGCCGTGGAGGCCGTGTGGCCGCGGCCTCGCAGGTTTTCTCCCCAGAAAAGGATGTCTCTTCTGGTTCTAGCACGTGGTTTCCGCTCACTTATCTTGTATTTCTCTTCGTTTTATTTAAATTCGGTTCACTGACCTCTGGAGCATCCCTGGTTCCGAGGTAGAGGGCAGGGACTCAGCGGTCCCTGTCGCTGGCTCATTGCGGCCCTTCCCGCCCGCGCTCCTTCCCGCCCGCGGGCGGTGCCGCCCCCGCCCGGCTCCAGCAAGCCTCGGTCTGTCTCCTGCACTCCCTGGTCGCCCTCTCGGGCTTCGGGCTTCGGGCTTCGTGTTCTTCCCCTGCCTGCCCCCGCGCTGCTCTGTTGTGTGTCTTCGGTTCCGCGCGGGATGGACTCCTGTGGTCACTGTCTCCCTGTCTGACCCGCCCCACTTAGCGCGACGTCCACTAGCTCCATCTGTGCTGCTGCAAACGGCGAGATTTCTCGTTTCTGTTGTCGTTTTGAAGGCTGAGTAATTTTCCTTTGTCTGTAGGACATCACCTCTGTCCCTGTGTCTGTCCATGGCCGTCTGGGCTCTCTGTGTAGCCTCACTATCGTGGACGTTGCTGCTGTAAACCTTGGGCGCAGATGCCCCTTTGGATCACTCCATTTGTATCTTTTGGGTAAATAGTAGTGCCGCTGCTGGGTCATAGGGTAGCTCTGTGCGGAACTCTTGGAGGAACCTCCATAGAGTCCTTTAATTTCTGCAAAAAAGTTTATTTACTCATTCACTTATTTCTTAAGATTTTGTTTATCAGAGAGCGTGTGCAGCACGGGAGGAGCAGGGGGAGAGGGAGAAGCAGGCTCCCCGCGGAGCAGGGAGCCCAGTGCGTGGGGCTCCATCCCAGGACCTCAGGAGCATGACCTGAGCTGACGGCTGCCGCTTCACCAACTGGGCCACCCAGGTCCCCTGATTGAGAGACAGACCAGAGCAGGGGGGAAGGAATTCCAGGAGACTCCGCAAGCTGAGCGCAGAGCCCGTCGCAGGGCTTGATCTCAGGACCTGAGACCCCGACCTGAGCCAGAACCGAGTCGGATGCTTCGAGGACGGAATGCTTCCGCCAGGCGCTCCGGCCTGTGGTTCTTGTAGATGAGGTCCGCGTGCCAGTGGGAGCTGTTCGAGGAATTCCCGACTTCAGTCCCGTCTTGGCGTCTTCCTGCCTGGAGGGCGCTGGCAGCTGACACCTTCTTAGACGTGCCCCCCACCCGGGGCTGCCTGCTTCTGCCCACACGTTTGCCGGGTGTGCGCAAGCGCGTTGGGTCCGGAGCGAGTTCGGAGCGAGGTGTCCCGGGTCCGACGGCTCGTCGTTTTCTCTGTCCTCGCGTATATTCGCCGTCCACGCTGGTGGCTCGCAGCTTCCTGGATGGGGGGCCCCTTTGTGCCGTCTGGTCAAGTGTGTCCGGTGATGTTTGCGAGACCGCTCGGATGCGCTGAAAAGCTTGACCCAGAGAGCCTTTCTTTCTCTCCTTTTTATCGTGAGTTTCATTGGTTTTTGTGGCAAATATTGCCCCGTGTCCATCTACCCCGTGTTCCCTGCGTGTTTGTCTGTCGCCTGTGGACTCTGGCTGCTTCTGTGTCGGGACTGTTGGGAACGATGCCGCGGCAATACGGGGGTCCGTGGGTCTTCTCAGACGACCCAGAGGTTGAATTGCTGGGTCGTAGGGTGGTTCTGTGTTTAGTCTGGTGAGGAACCTCCAGAGTGTTCCCCAGAGGAGCTGCCCTCATCCGAATGCCCACAACAGTGTGGGGGGTCCCTCTTCTCCGCATCCTCGCCGACGCTGCCGACGTCGTCTCTTTGGTGCAGCTGTTCTGACGGGTGTCAGGTGACAGTCACTGCGGTTTTGATTTGCGTTTCCCTGACGACGAGTGACGTCGAGCATCTTCTCACAGGTTTGACGACCATCTGCGTCCTTCGGGAAAATGTCTGCTCGGGTCCTGTGCCCGTGTTTTCACCGGCACTTTGGTGTTTTGCTACGGCGCCGTGCGAGCTCTCTGTCCGTTCTGGGTGTTGAGTCCTGGTTGGGCGTACGGCTCGCCAGTGTCTACTCCCATGCGGGCGACGGCCGCTCCTTCTGCCGATGGTCTCCCGTGCTGTGCAGGGGCAGCGAGCCTTTGAGTCCGCGAGACGCGGTCGTGTATCAGAGTGTGTTGCTTGGCGCCTGCTCCGGTCGCTTCTTCCGTCAGCCTCTTGTCACACAGGCTGAAGCTTCTGGGCTGGGAGGACCAGGGACCCGCGCCTTCTGGAAATAGCCCGCCGGCCTGCCTTGGAGGGTGCAGGGCAAATGCCTCCCTTCCCTTCTGCGTGGCTGCGTCACAGCCACTGGGCTCAGGGTTCTCAGGACCCCTTCCGGGGCCTTTTCAAAGCAGGCGGGGTGGTTGGTGACTCCCGCAGGGTCCCTCCTCGGAGGGCCTTCTACTCCGTGGGGCCGGGGTTGCCGGGAGGGCGGTGCTCACTTGAGAGCGGGGGCACGTTCTGGTTCCCTGACGGGTTTGGCCGCTTGCAGGCCCCTCAGGGCTTCCCCCCTCGAGTGCTGGGGTCTGTGAGTGCTGGATGGCTGTGGCTCCAACAGCATGGCAATTCCTTAGGGATATCTTGGCCCAGAAGTGAAGGGGCCGGAGGGGACTTGGAGCTTGGGGGGCTGCTGGCAGGGGCCTGAGGGGAGGGCGGGGAGCAGGGGGACCCGGGGCTGGGGCGAGCCACATCGGGGTGGGGGCATTGCTGCTGGTAGGTGGGCCACCGTGGGACCATAGGGACCCTTAGTCATCTGCAAGGGAGGTGCCTGCCAGAGGCAGTGAGCTGGGTGCTCGTGCCTGGTGGAAACTGATGGAGTCCCCATAAAACTCAGGTCGTGCACTGAAGAAGAGTCAGATGTGGTCTCTTTGAGAAAGGAAAATCTGGGGCGCCTGGGTGGCTCAGTGGGTTGAACCTCTGTCTTCGGCTCAGTTCATGATCTCAGGGTCCTGGGATCGAGCCTCGCATCGGGCTCTCTGCTCAGCGGGGAGCCTGCTTCCCCCCACCCCCCATCTGCCTCTCTGCCTGCTTGTGATCTCTGTCAAATGAATAAATAAAATTTTTAAAATAAAAAAAAAAATCCGAAGAAGGAAAATCCATGCAAAAGCAATGCACGCCAAAGTACAGACATTTCAGATAAAGAGAGAATGGGACCCTGTGCTTGGTCCCAGCCTGCCCACCCGCTTCCCGGGCTAGAGTCCCAGCTCTGGTTCCAGGAAAGCTGTATTCACAAAGGCTTGCAGCCATCTGCTGATGCAGTCTTTAGAAATACTGCGTCACGTAGTTTTACCGCGGTTGCTGAGTTTGTGGGGTGGGCTTCCATTTTCCACACCCTTGTGGTAGGACATGTCCCCAGCATGCCACGGGGGTACAGATGAGACCACCCACCCTCCCAGACCGGCTCTCCTCCTGGCTGGGGGTTGGCGGCACCGTGTTCCAGCATCCCCAGAGCCGGACACTGGGCTGAACTGGGGTGAACTGGGCTGAACTGGACACTGGGCAGAGTTGGGGTGTTGGAGGGGGCGGGGCTGGGTGGGGCGGAGGCCAGTGGCCCTGAGCCAGGAGTGGGTAGGGGACAGGACACGACTTATTTTACTGTTCTTTGCCACTTGGAGCGTCCCCTTGCTGACTGAGCTGGAGAGCCTCAGGTGGACAGAAGGAAATGGCCTCCATTATGTTCTCGACCAGGCTGAGTTCCAGAAAGGAAAGCCACTTTCCTCTTGTCGTGAGAGTTTTTTTCCTTTTTTACTAGGGTTTTTTCAGGTTTCATTTTGAGACAGCGCTTGACTTTTGAAGTTACCAAAATGGTCTGGATGGTTGTGCGACCGCGTCGGTGGGCTGGGTGCCGCCGTACTGTACACTTTCAAGTGGTTCCTCGTGAGGGGCATGCATGTGAGCCCCTAACAAAGAAAAAGCGACCCCCCTGCCCTGCAAAACACCAAGCCCAGGGAGCTAAAACAGCAGAGACTGGGCGCTGGCACATCCTGTGCAGGGCTCTGCAGGCCGGTGCCTGCACCGCACTCTCAGAACCAGGGGCAGACTTGGAAGCAGGTGCCTTCCTTGGGTCCCCGACACCCTGCCGGTCACTTGCTGTCCCACCCCGCCTTGGGCTGCGCTGTTGTCAGTCTTTCTTCTCTTCCACGATCTCCACATGCCTGTACAGTACTGACCCGTGGTTCCGTGGAATGTGGCTCCAGTTGGGGCTCGTCACTGGCTTTTTGTGAGTAAATTCGCGTTTGGCGTTTTTTGCAAGAGTACCGTGGAAGTGACCTTGTGTCCTTCCAGCTGCACCATCTCGAAAGTCGCACATCAGTGATGACGATGACCGGTGACAATTCAGGGGTGTCGGCCTCAGTGAAGTTAGTGTTTTCTCCGTCTGTGGTCAGCAGCGTCTTGAGGGGCGTTGCCCTCGGAACTGCGCCAACACTGCATGTTCTCGGGAGCTGTCGTCCGCGAGTGCGCTCACCGCTCGATGCCGCCCGAAGCGTGTGTCGTCGTCGGACTCGCGTGGAATTTCCTTCCTTAAGCCCACCCAGATATTCTCCTGTCATTTTTTGTTTTGTCTAAGTCAAGATGTAACGGAAACCAATAAAAACTAAAAACGGGATCTCGTCAGTTTTCCTGAGAAAAAAGGGAAGTGGAGACAAGGAATAAAGGAAGCAAAAGCCGGAAAAGAAAGAAAAAAGGACTGTAAGAGAGAGTGGGATACTGAAAACACAGCATCCTGTGGCAGGAGGAAACCCAGCAGCGTCGGTTGTGCTGCACCTGCAAACAGGCTGAACTCCTTCCCGAGCAGTCAGGCTGGCGAAGAAGGGAAAATGTGGCGAGGCGGGCTTTGCGGATCCCCGCCTGGAGGGAGGCGGCCGGCCCGGTGGGAGGGGACAGTGCAGGTGGTGGCAGGCTCTTCCCGCCCGGGCGCAGCCCGAGTGCCGTCGGCTCAAACGGGCAAGACAGTCCTGCCGCTTACTGGAGCCAGGAACGGCCGCCACTAGCTGCCTCGGGTTAGAGGTGAATGTCGCCAAGCGGGCAGCCTGGCAAACCGGAATTCAGCAGGCGGCCCGGGTGCCTGGCGTCCCTGCAGCACTCGTGAAGCCCCTCGCACCCCCCGTGGGGCTCAGCATACAGACCACAGCCCCTGCCGTAGTCGGTGACATCTACAGGCGCACGCGCTTGGCGGGAGGCTGACTGCACCTCGCACAGCAGTAGCCCGAGCAGCGCGCGCAGTGAGGACGGCGGTCACGGGACCACGTCCGGGGGGCTTCGGTGTATGCACGCGGGGCAGGTGCACGCTCTGCATCCCCTGTTCCAAGCGGTGGCCGCTGTCCTTTCCTGACACGCACACACGTAGCTGCTGCACCCGTGAACTCAAACAGGAGCGGATCCCTCGGGCCGCCGGGGCGGCTCAGTCCTTCGAGCGTCCAACTCTTGGGTTCTGCTCAGGTCACAATCTCCGAGTCGTGGGATCGAACCCCAGGTCGGGCTGTGCACTCAGCAGGCAGTCTGCTTGGGGTTCTCGTTCCCTTTCCTCCCCCTCCCCCTGGTCCTGCACTGTCTGAAGTAAAGAAGTAAATCATTTAAAAAAAAAAAAAAAATACTTAGTCCCAAACGATTCAGTTCTGGCCAGACCAGGGGGTTAGACAGCAGCAGTAGGAGCAGTGGACCAGGCCACCTGTGTAGGGAAACGAAAGAATGTTTTCCCCCAGAGTAACAGTGCTCCAGGTCCAAGTCCAAAACTATGGGGATACGTAGGAAGTTCCCACGATGTTTCCCCCCAGCCACGCCGACCCCCATGAGCTGGCAGGGGCTGTCCCCGTGCGCTTGCTCCTGTCCCACCAGATGGTGTGTGTGGCTCCATCTTCAACGGCGGCTTCTCTGATGACCCCATCTCCTTTTCTGATCGAAGGTGCCCCTGCTGGGCGGTGAGCCTGACTGCGGCCTGGACAAGTACAAGCCGGACGGTCTCGAGTGGTGTTGCAAGAAGTGTCCCGCTGGTGAGTCCCAGGGTACCTTCTGGAGCCTTGTGGGGCGGCCCTCCCAGGCTGGAGAAGGGAAGCTGTGGGCTCTTGGAGCAGAGCCAGAGGCTGGCACAGGAGACTGGGTGGGGAGACCTGCACTGGCTCAGGTGGGTGGACCTCTCCTTGGCCATCGGCCACCCCATGTGAACAGGGTTGTGGGCTTGTTTTGTCGGGGAGGTACCTTGAGGAGGGTGGAGGACAGTGTGGGGGTGCATGGCCAAGCCGGATGCTCTCCGCCGCCCTCCCAGTGGGGTGACTGCAGACACTTGAGGAAGGGGGTCCTCACGGGACAGCAGTGAGCCTGTCGTCAAGCACAGCTCGTCCACGGAGGCTCATTCACCTTTGTGAGGAGTCTCTGAATGAGTCCCATGGGTCAGGTGGGGGCCCCAGGCCCGCAGTGCCTGCTCTGCCCAGCCCCCATGCCACGTACCTCCTCTCCACTCGCAGACAGATGTGCACACACGATCCGTGAGAGTTCCTTCACGGATCCCCCCTTCACGGGGGTGACCAATCCCTCTACCCATCACCACCTGTGTCCCCCACTCCCCCCCACACTCTCGGCCACTGCAGGGCTCCTGCTTCGGGTCCCGAAGATCCACAGCTTGACCCTCACCCTACATGCTCCCAGCACACCTGTGTATACACCATGCATGTGTGTGTCCGCACCTGTGCACACCTGCACCCACAGCACACACGCACAGCCCATGTGGGCACAAAGGAGACACAGGTGCTTTACCCGGAAACCTTGTGAACTCAGCCCCTGAGCCAAACGCAGGTGTGACACACTTCTCCCAGCGAGGTGTGCTTGGTACAGCTACAGCCTTTGCCCGAGGCAGGCCGTAGAGCCGGGGCTCCTCTGGGACTGGTCAGAGATCTCTGTCTCCAGACCTCGGGGTTCCCCGTATATGAGTTGGACGCTGTGCAGCCCACCCCGGGGAGCCGGGGGTGGACCCTCAGACGTGGGGCTCTCGGTCCTCTGGTGTGTGTGCTCAGAACCGTGTGCTGACACATGTTCCGACATGTCGCTGAAAGCCGTGGGCACCAGGTCCCCAGTTCCTGGGACATGTGTGGCCAAGTGTCAATAAAGAATGTTTCAAAGAGGGGGCGCCTGGGTGGCTCAGTGGGTTAATAAGCCTGTGCCTTCGGCTCAGGTCATGGTCTCAGGGTCCTGGAATTGAGCCCCGCATCGGGCTCTCTGCTCAGCGGGGAGCCTGCCTACCCCCCTCTCTCTGCCTAATTGGGATCTCTATCTGTCAAATAAATAAAGTCTTTAAAAAAAAAAAATGTTTCAAGGAGATGGTTGGCAGGGGTTGGTCCTCAAGTAGGCCTCCGGGGTCAGGTCCGGTCCCCCTGAGGCTCCTACCTCACCTCTCTGTCCTCCGCCTTCCCAGGCTCTCACGTCAGCAGACACTGTGGTGCAAACCATGGTGTTCCGCTGTGTAGCCAGTGTGAACCCGGAACCTTCCTCGCCTACCAAAACGGGCAGACCAGCTGCCAACCGTGCACTACATGTCGAGCAGGTGAGTGAGCCCCCATCCCGCCCAGAGGGATCTTTGCATCAGAAGACCTCGCCGCCTCGCCTGGCCTTATTGGTACCGCCCCAGACGGAATTAGGCTCGATGAGAGAGCTGCCGGGGTACCAGTCACTGGTGTTCTTACACACGGGGTGACGTGCACATGTGGTTAAAGAGTGAGCCTGCAGGGAATCGGGACTGTAGACACGCTCTGTGCAAGAAACACACAGACGTTTCCTTTTCTGTGTGAGCAGCACGTTGTTTTAAAGGATGTAATTCCTTAAAAGACGCCGTCTGCACTAGCAGAGGAAGCAAGGTCCTCTGAGGTAAGTCAAGCAGAGGATGTCTAGAACGTTTATGTGAATGTTGTAAGGAAATCTGTGAATCCAGGCGTGCTCCGGCCCATTTCGTGCCCTGGCCAGCGCGTCCGGTTTCGGGAAGCACGAAAGCGCGGGGATGGGCTTTGGAGGGCTGATCCTGCCTGTGCATGGGACGTGACCCCCAGCGGGCAGTGTGGTTCTGTTCTGTTACCACCCGTCCGCGAAACGCTGTTCTTGGTGTCAAGCCCTGCGGAAGGGACCTGGGGGTGGTCGTCAACACGTCCGCGGTGGGTATTGCCGGAGTTGGTGGGGGGTCTCTCTGTGAACCGTTGTCTGTCTGGGCTTTCTCTCCCACGGCGTCTCTGGCAGTGCGGTGCTCTTCTCTGTGGGGCGGACACATGATCGGAACCACGGGGTGGTTTCAGAGCAGGTGGCCCCGGCCCCTCGGCCTGGATGGAGGGCTGAGGTCTGGCTGTCAGGTCCCTCTCTGCCGCCGCTAGGAAGGGAAGGGGAGAATCGGTTCCATGGCCTCCACCGTGGGACTGCGCGCGGCCCTGTATGGCCCAGACGGTCCTGTCCCCCGGGCTGACCCTCAACCGTCCTTCTACAGACCAGGAGGTGGTGGCAGCCTGCACACAGACCAGCGACCAGCAGTGTCAGTGCAAGACGGGGAGCTTCTACTGCGACTCACTGAACTGCGTGGAGAATTGCCTCCGGTGTCGCAGGTGCTGAGGGCACGGGTGTAGGCCCCTCCCGTAGTTACAGTATGGTGGACCCTGAGCCCCCAGCAGGGGTGGAAACCTCCAAGAGGGGCAGAGGGAGGGGAGGGGAGGAGGGAGCCACCGAGGGTTCTGGGGGAAGAGAGGTCTGCGCGGATGGAATGGGCACAGAGCAGCGTGACCACTCGTGCACCATGAGTGGCCTGTGGTTGCCGTCTCTGGGCCACAGCTGGGTGCCTGTGAGAAAACCAGCAGAAGTGTGTTCTCTCACAGTTTCGGAGACCAGAAGTCTGAACCCAGGGGTCGGCAGGGCCATGCTCCTGCCGCAGACTCTAGGGAAGGACCCTGCCTTGCCTCTTCCAGCCTCCGACGTTGCTGTCACTCCTCGGGCTCCTTGGCTTACCTGCTGGGCCCGCTTCTGTCTTTACGAGGTGGCTTCGCGTGTTTGTGTCTGTCTGTCTTCACGTGGCCCTCTCTCTATCCCAGCACACGCTGCCCTGCTGCAAGGACACTGGTCACGGATGAAGGCCCACCGTAGTCTGGTGTGACCTTATCCGTCATGTGAGCATCTCTGCAGACACCCTTCCGAGGTTCTGGGTGGGCGCGGATGTGGGAGGACCTTCTGGGGACGTTGATGGTGGCAGAGCCACTAAAAGTGTAGCTGGCATTGGTGAGGCACGTTGTAAACCAACATGCCTCGGGCTGTGTTGAACGGTAGCTTCCTGGACCTGCCAGTCCAAGGTCAGTAGTGCTTTCAGGTGAGGTTCGATCAAGGCTCTGGCTGCTCTGTCTCCCCTCACACGTCCACCTTTCCAAGAGCTTCAGCTTTGGGCTAACTTCTTTCCTGAGGGAGCTAGAGATACAGGTGAGGAGGGCCAGTCCTCCCAGCACATACAATGCTGTCCAGGAACGGGTGTCCCCCACCCCACAGGTCCCAGAGCACAGGACAGAGCTTTACTCTTATGTGTACCAATCTGGGCCAGACATCGCGGAGATGCTGGGCAGTGACTAGGTGAAGGCTGGCAGCCATCCTGGGAGCCGGGGTTCCTCCTAACCCCTGACCTGTGGGTGGTGAGAAGGATGATTCGGGCCGTGTCCAGACAGGGAGGAGCAATGCTGAGGGAGTCCTGCCTCTTTCAGATGTGCTGGTGCTGTCATTCGGCCCTGCAATGCCACACATGATACGGTCTGTGACTCGGACGCTGGGGCAGACACACCAGGTAAGAAACAGGTGCTCTGTCTTCCATCCAGGTCCGGCGACCCTCCCTGTAAAGGTAGGACGTTTAGGCTTTGTAGGCCTGGGTGCCATGAAAACGTGCAGGTATGGGCCGTGGCTTGGGTTTGGCCCAAGGGCCACAGTGCACAGCCCTGGGTCTTGAGTAAGCAGATCGCTTGGCTCCCACACCGGGTGTGTGGGCCAGGGAAGCTCCTGGAAGGAGGGGCGGGGAGTGGCCGGCTTCCGTGAGCCTTGGGGTTTGCTCCTGCTCAATTAACACCTCTTCCGACTGCCTTTGTGGGACCCCGAACCAGACCAGATCCCTGCCTTCAGGGGCGCTCAGCTGGGCCCCAAGGCTTTGAGGTGTGCAGAAGCCAGGAGGTGAGCTGAGGTCCCAAGCCTTTGGGCCTCTTGTGCTCAGTGTCTGAGCGAGACTCATGCTGCTTTGAAGTTGAGTCATAGGCTGGTTCCTTCTTGGTTGTGTTTTTTGTTTATTTGTTTTACGTATTACAGCTTTATAGCAATTTTTTTAAGAATTTTATTTATTTATTTGACAGAGAGAGTTCACAAGTAGGCAGAGAGGCAGAGAGAGAGAGAGGAGGAAGCAGGTTCCCCGCTGAGCAGAGAGCCCGATGCAGGGCTTGATCCCAGGACCCTGAGATCATGACCTGAGCCAAAGGCAGAGGCTTTAACCCACTGAGCCGGTGCCCCTCCTTCTTGGTTTTGATGGTTAGAGCGGACCCCTGAACAACGTGGGGTCGAGGGGTGCCCATTCCCCACATAGTGGAAAATCCACTGAGACCCCTTGATTCCCCACAAAAGCTTAACTGCGAAGGGCCTCCTGTAGAATGCAGCCTCCTCAAAGACCCGGATGGTTGGTCGTTTCCTGGGTCATGTGTCACACGTACCCATTTGCTGTGCTGTTACCGTAGCGTACACTAGAGAGACCGAGGTGCTGAGGAGGTGGTGAGGACCAGCACACACACCGGCGGTTCAGGACTGCACTCGCTAAAACAGTCCGCGCGCTCGTGGGCCCTCGCCCTTGAACACTGGGTGGTGGACGGTCAGCTGTATCTGTAGAGGTAGAGGTGGTGCTGGCGTACAGCATGTGGGCACGGCCCCTTCGTGTGTCGTATCCCGTCCTCGGCGGTGCCTTCTCATCTGGCGCTCGAGGGCATCTTGGAGGCAGGACCTCCACTTTCACCGTGTCCGTTTATCACCGTGTCCTGTGGGTTAGGGTGCGGGTGTCGTGCGGGAGAAATCTCCAGTCACTCGAGGGACTCTGTATGGCTTCACTTTGCAGACATTGGGCTACGGTGAACCTGGCAGGGTGTGGGGTAGGAGCTCAGGGTGCGGAGTGTTTTTCCACCTGCACATACGCATGACCCAGGATTGTGTTTTGCAAAGACGCTACATCCAGTGTCCCTTGGCTGGACAGCGAGCATCCCTGTCCCGTCTTGGGCCACGGCCACCGTCACAGCAGGCCCTTACGTCAGAGGCACAGGGTCCCCTCGCTCTTCCTCTGGGTCGTCTGGCTGCCCTGGGACATTGGAGTGTCCGGGGGTGTCCGTTTACGTGGCAGCATCGGCTTGTGGATCCCACAGAACGTTCTGACTCGTGGAGCTTCCACTTTTAAAGGATCTCTTAACACCAAAGATACAAGAGCAAGTTAGGAACAGCCTAAGCAGAGCATAAAGAGAATCTTTGGCTCAAATGGTGGCATCCCGTGAAAGACTTGTCCCGTCGGCCCTCCCTCGCAGCCCTGGCTGCCGATGCAGATGACATCTGGTGGCTGACCATCCAGGCTCTAACGGGCCTGCCCTGCCCCATGTGTCCTGTGTCCTTTTGGTGCTGTGGTGTCACCAGCGAGAGACCAGGGCACCTGAGTGGTTCTGCCAGCTCTTCCCCCAGGGTGGACCTGCCCTGTCCCTCGGGCCACCGTGGGTGGGCCTTGCTGCCGTCAGGACTGACCATCCTGTGCCTCAAGCTGGTGCAGGTGCAGAGGCAGAGCCCCGTCCTGGGAAACCAGGACCTCTCGCCGCTCGTCTGGCCATGCAGAGCTCCTGCTACCTCCAGCCGCCTGCGCAGGATCCCACGTCCTGTGAGCCCCGGGTCCTCGTCTGTGACACAGGAAGCATGAGTCTCTCCTGCCTCCCAGGAGGGACGTCACATTCAGGATCATGGTCAGCGGGAGACAGGGCTTGAGGCCCTGAAGGAACATTCCTTCCTCCCGGAGCGGGAACTTCCTGTAGCTCGTCTCGTGAGTGGGGAGCGCGTGCCTGACCCTGCTCCACCCGTCCCTGTTCCGTCTCCTTCCAGGGAAACAAACACCCAAGGATGTGTCCGTCCATGGGTTCAAAATAGTCATTGTCGTCCTCGGGATCTTTCTCTGCATCATCATCACCATCGTCCTCTTCTACGTCTTCCTTTACTGCCGTAAGAGGAAAGGTGAGTCACCGTCAGGCCAGACCTGGAGAAGGCAGAGCGGCGGGTGCATCGGAGGGCTCCGAAGGGACCTGCGGTTGGGCGTCCCCGATGGGGCTTCTGCCGTTAAAGCAGAGCCATCTTCATTTTCGCATTCTCGGGTCTGAGCTCAGAGCTCTGCTGCCCGCTCCCGGCACACAGCGCTTAAGATGCGAGTCTCCGCTCAGCTGGCTGGAGACGCTGGGTCCGGGGGCTATGGGACCCGGCACAGGGAGGGGCGGGTGTTGCGTCAGCCTGGGGGCTCCTGGAGGGAGGCAGGGCAGCCGGCTGCGGGCCATGCACCGGGGACGCTCACCTCCTGTGCCCACCTCCTGAGCTCCCCTCTGTGCTCACCCCTGTTCTCACTCTCTGTGCTCACGTCCTATTCCCCCTCGCAGGTTTGTGGCCTCGGTGGTGCTTCATCAGCTTCTGGAGAGGTAAGGACACTTTGTCATAAATTCAGAGCAGTTTCTTCCCTTGCAGAAGTTCTTGTCCCCGTTGGTAGCGGTTCTGACTCTTTCTCCTCTTCTTGGTCTTCAGGAAGGGCAGGCGGGCCGGACAGCACTGTAAGTATAGCCCTTCGGGTTCCCCAGCGATGGCACTGGGCCTTGGTGGCAGCAGGGCCCCATAACACATTCCGGGGGGTGGGGGCAGTCAGTGGCGCACGGGAGCCCCTGCTTTCCAGCCGTGTGTGCTTCTACCTCGGCGGATCCCCAGAACGTGCTAGTCGGAGACTTCCGTTCTGCCGGTCTAGGCCAGAGTGGAAATGAGGGACAGCGGGGCAGAGGGCTGTGCGTGAGCATCCGGGGGCTCCTGGAACGGGTCAGCGCCACTGGGGAGCACGAAGCGGTAGAGCCTGTTGCCTCCAATCTGCAGGCCGGACTTGGGAGCGGGGCTCTTTCAGGGCTCCGGTGAGCATCCCCCCCGCCTCTTCAGACAGGCTGGGAACCTAGGTTGTTGTGGGGCTGATGTCTCAGCGCGTCTACTTCTCTTGCTGTGTCCGTGCGTCCCTGAGTCGGCCTCCTGGAGGTCACTCCCCATGGCGGTCGGTCACTCCCTACGGCAGGGCTCCCGTCAGTCCAGCGAGACCTCCTGTAGTCAGGTCCTGCTTGCTGGCGTAGAGCTCAGGGTGCGGACCCACGGGCACAGCACGGGGATGCTGCAGGGTGGTCCTAGACCCCTGCCAGGAAGCACAGAGGGCCAGATGGATGACTTGTTCGGTTCCCTGGAGGGTTCCAGAGTTGTGCTCGCACCACGCTGGAGACTGCTAAGTGTACGGGAGCGTTCCGTCCCCAAACCCAGTGTGCACGCCCTCCTCAAAAGATGCTTTATTGCGGGGCACCTGCGTGGCTCAGTGGGTTAAGCCTCTGCCTTCGGCTCAGGTCATGATCTTGGGGTCCTGGGATCGAGCCCCGCGTCGGGCTCGCTGCTCAGTGGAGAGTCTGCTTCCTCCCCCACTGCCTGCCTCTCTGCCTGTCTATCTGCCTACTTGTGATCTCTCTTTCTGTGTCAGATGAATAAAATCTTTTTAAAAAAATTTAAAAAGATGCTTTATTGCTCGGGGCTCCAGGTGGCTCAGTCAGCTCAGCGTACGACTCTCGCGCTCAGCTCAGGTCTTCATCTCAGGTCGCGAGTTCAGGCCGCACGCTGAGGTGCATGCTGGGCGTGGGGTCTACTTACGTGGAAAAGATATGTTATTGCTCTTAAGTGCTACCTGTCACCTGAGCAGCCAGCAAGTGGCACGGGTCACTGAACAGGGTCCTCAGGGAACAGTCTGAGGTTCGGCAAAAATTACCGGAATGTGAGCCAGAGACAGACGTGAGTGAGGCTGTTGGGAATACGGCGCACCCAGCCTCGCCGGGCAGGGTCGCCGCAGGCTGTCCCCATGAGGAGGCGGTAAGACCACATAGGCCTCTGTCTTTGGGAGCCCCTTCAGACCGAACAGGCTCAGGCTGGGGGTGTTGACCCCCCGCAGGCATTGGCCAAGCAGGAAGCTCGCCCCACCCCGTGAGCTGTTCTCTAAAATCGCCCTCTTGCTGCCGGCCCTCAGGCTGCGGGAATTTCCCGCCGTGTCGGGGCTTGGGAAGTGCCTATGTGGGCAGGTTCCGGGGCCAAGTAACACGACCTTGTCCGACCTTGTCCTTGACCACAGACTTGCCCTCGGCACAGTGAGTCTCTGGTGCCCTTGAATTCTGAGAACGAGCAGCCAGCCGCTGACATGGAAGCGTCCTCGCCAGGGGCCAGGCTGGAGAACGAGGGCTTAGCCTCGACGCCCACGGCCGCGCCCCGCCCAGCGCCCTCCGAGGAGCCGATGCAGGGGGCAGTCGGGGGGAGCCCCGCGATGCCACAGCAAGCGCTCCAGAGTGCAGACCCGATGGCCCCTGGGGCCCCCTCCCTCAGGACCCTGGAGCAGGTACGGAACCATCCGGGAGGGTCCGCGGGGCCGCCTGTGCATCCTGAGCTCCTCCCGCGTGCAGGCTCCGCCGTCGGTGCCGACGTGCGTGCTGCTTGGTGCCCGTGGGATTTTCCTAGGGCGGCTTCCGCGGCCCCAGGGGTGTGCATTGTGTCCCCGTCCTGGGGTGGGAGTCCAGGAATGACGTGGGGACTCGGGTGCTGCTGCCCAGGCTGTGAGAGACTGTCTGGGCCGGGCCTCTCCTCTAGCGGCAGCTGGCATGTGGCCGACTGCCCGGCTCGGTGGCTTGTGGAAGAGTCACCCCAAGATCTAGGTCCGTCCTCGCTGGTGTCTCCCTGTGTGTGAGTCCATGTCCAGATTTCCCTTTTCCCTGAGGACGCCAGTCAGGCTGCAGTGAGGCTGACCCTCACGCCCTTGGGCCTCTGTCGTTCACCACGACCCTGTTCCCAGCTACAGTCCTGGTTAGAGGTTTAGACATCCCTGTCTGGGGGTACAGTTCAGTGCCTAGGAGCGCCACCTGCACCTGCTTCCTGGAGGGGATGTGACACCACGGTGGGCACGGGGGCTCCCAGAGCATCCTTGTCCGGGTCCTGTGGCTGGGACACAGTGGGACCGAGGAGGCCCAGCCGGCTGGTGTGGACGCCATCGCCTCCGCAGCGCGTGCGGGTCTCAGGTCGGCCCAACACCCCTCGGCTGGCACCTCCTGTGCGCCAGGCCCAGCCTCTGTGTAGCAGGGACTTCAGAGGGAGGGGCGAGCGGACACAGCACCCTGCACGCTGTGGGCCAGGCTCGCCAGGGAAGAGCAGCAGTCCCCATGCTCCGTAGCGGGGCTGCGGGAGTCTGTCCCCCTTGTGACCCCTGTGGACGGTTTGACTGGAGGAGCCGACACCCGCTCTGTGGTGCTGGGGAGTAGGGCTCTTCGGGAAGAGAGGACAGCACGTGCATCAAGGGACAGAGCTCAGGTCTGCAGACTGGCCAGGCCCCATGTCTGAATCCTGAGGTCAGGGCACAGGTGGGGAGTAGAGGGACAGGGAGGAGATCGCAGAGCTCCTGTTCCACAGGCCATGGCCCGCGAGGTCCCCTGGCGTGGGCAGGGAGGTCGGGAACTCCAGTGCGGAGACTGGGTTCCTGGGCCAAGTGCCCACGGACATCACTACAGGGAGGGAGCCCCTGACTCCAGATTCTCCGCTGGCTCTGAGATGGTCAGGGTGGAAGTCGGGACCCATGCCCGTCTCAGCGGGAGCCCCAGGGGGCCCTCTCAGCCCTGCCTCGAGAGCACCTGCCCAGAGTGGAGAGTTCTGTGCAGGTCCAGCTGTATGGGCTGAGGCAGAGCCAGGGTCTGAAGGTGCGGCCCTCGGGCCCACAGCGGGCGGCCTGACAAGGACAGGGGTCTAACCTTGTGCGCAGGAACCACGGGCGGCAGGGCTGCTGCTCACGGGCACTCCGCGCTGGCGTTGTCCTCCGCTGGCTCATCTTTGCAGTCCCCCCTGGCCCTTCACGGGGCCTTCCTGGGGACAGGCATGCTGTGCTGTCTGCTCGTACTCCCTGGAGCAGAGCAGGTCACCCCGAAGTGATACAGTTCAGCTGTACCTGCCCACCCACTGGAGCCGGGTCCACGGGGCCGGCTCTGGGCCGCGGGTGTGACCTGGGGGGGCTAGACCTGGAGCACACGCCAGGGCTGTGAGCTCGGGCCCACATGGGGTTTCCCCAAACACCTTCTTGCATCCCCCGAGGCTCCCCTGTCTGCACCCACTGCTCTCGCAGTCCTGACCGCGCTTCTGCTTCAGCCTCACGCCTTCCTTCTCCTCCTGGAACAACCTGTTTCTTCTCTCTGTAGGAATATGAAGCTAAGTATTTTGTGAGGGACCTGTCCCGTGAAGGTACGTAATCTGAACCCCTCTTTTCTAGGGACTGGGAAGTCTCCCTCTTGTCTGGCCTGAATGTCAAGGCCTGGCGTCCTTGTTTCCCAGAGCGGGCCGCCTGCCTGCGTGACGCCGCGGGGACCATCTCTCCACCTGAGATGCACGTGTTCCCTCTTCAGAGGGACATGAGGGGAACAGCGTTTGTCAAACAAGGGTTGTGTGGGCTTCATGGACCTTGAATACCGTTTCGATGGGAGGAAGCGTTCATGCTTTTCAGGAGAAGTGAGCGGGGGAGGGGATCCTTCTTAGAGTCATCGTTGAGCAGGCCCCAGCAGGTGCCACATGGCCCCCCAGCCGTGTCAACGGTCCTCCCCTTAGTTTTTACTTTTTTCAGCCCGGATCTACTATAAGTTTGAAAGAAGCATCTCTGATAAAGACTGGAAACCATTCATGAGGTTCCTCGGACTAGAGGACAGTGACATCGACAACTGTGAGAGCCAGTACCCCAGCGACGTGATGGAGCAGCACCACCAGATGCTGCGTGTGTGGAGGAACGGCACGGGGAAGGGCGCCTCTGTGTTCAGCCTGCTCGCGGCGCTCCATAAGATGCAACTGCGGATGTATTTGGAAAATATCATAAACTGGTTACTCGACGAAGGACTCTTGGGCAGACGTGCGGAGACCTCTGATTAAACTTCGGGCTCGGGTTATGCCTGTAACCGGGATCCTGAATGGGTGTGATCTGACCTCCGTTCCCAGTTTGTATCTTACTGGAAACTTCTTGAGTTCGTGACGGAACGGTCCGCACTTTCTAGTAGATTGTTTGCAATGGGGAGGTCAGGTCTGTATCCCAGCGAGAGTGCTTCCTGTCTGACAAGACTAGCTGTGGGGACTGCCTGTGGCTGAGGTGCTGGATTTGCGCAGGGTCTGATGGTTCAGCGAGTCCTGAGCTGGGTGGCCGGGGAGCCACGGACGGCACCCTCCGTCTGCAGCCCTTTCCCCAGACACTGGGGCTAGAGTTTTCTGCCCTGATCAGCTCTTGGGTCTCAGATCTGGGATGTCCCTGTGACCTAGAAGGTGGTGTGAGTGTGACTGAGGTTCCTCAGTATAAGCCTGAGTATTAGCAACTCAGTGACAGGCATCCTCTACGTAGTTGTTGGGGGTTTTATTTCTAAGTATGTATGGTTAGATTCAATTATAAAAATCATGGTTTGACCTTACGGTGTATATAGCAGAAGTAGTGGTAATGTTTATAGCATTAAATTGTTTTGTGTATTTATAGTATTTTTTCTTTCAGTCACTTTTTTAAGTTTTTAATGAATTTTTTAAAGTTTATTAACATATAATGTATTATTTGCTTCAGGGGTGCAGTTTTGTGAATCGTCAGTCTTACATAATTCACAGCATTCACCATAGCACATACCCTCCCCAGTGTCCATCCCCCAGCCACACCATCCCTCCCCACCTCCCCTCCAGCAGCCCTCAGTTTGTTTCCTGAGATAAAGGGTCTTAAGGTTTGTCTTTCTCCCCAGTCCCATCTTGTTTTTTTTTAAAGGTATAGTTTATTTAGCTTAGAGAGCGCTTGTGTGTGAGCAGGGAGAGGGCCGGGGGGGGGGGGGAGGGGGAGGGGATGCAATCCCAGGCAGATTCCCGGTCAGTGCAGAGCCAGGTGCTTTCCAACTGAGCCACTGCGAGACTCCTGAAGTTAAAAATTAACCTTTACCTAATAAGATTTATATTTTAAGTCACACTTGCTTCCTTTCTGGTAGGCACACAACACACAACCTGGCTGTGACGCCCTTGGGGGGGGCTTCCTGCCCAGCAGAACACACGGACCCGGAGGCTGTAATTTGCTAGAGGGAGGGGCTCTGGACTGAGGATTGGAGGCTGGAGGAGCCTCTTCGGGTGCCTGGTGTTCCCCAGGGTGTCTGTGTCTGGAAATGACCGTGCTGTCCTCCCATGGCCTCAGAATGTGAGCTCCACCCTGCCTCCTCACCCCGAACATCACCGGTCCCCGGGGTCACGCACAGATGCGTCTGTCTTTCCTTCCGGCTCCCAGCCTCTTCAACTCCCTGTGAAAGTCAGTGCCACACCCGCTCAGCCATCTCAGAGGTGGGTCACCACCCACTCCCTCATCCCCCTGTGTCCCAGCCACATACCTGGGTTTGCCGCTTCCTGGGGCTCTCCCCGGACTCTGGGCTCGCCCCACTAAGGGGGCCATTTATTCTCCTCTAGGCTGAAAGTCTTCAATCTTGCTTTCCTCTGGGTCTCCTCAGTCCATTCTGCCACCACCGGGCACTGGGGTCGTTCTAAAGCACAAATCCAGCCCCGCGCCGTCCTGTCGGAACCCCTCTTGACTCTGCTTACAAGATGCTTCTAAAAGGTCGAGCCCTGGCTCCACCTCGGGCTCCATGACACCAGGCCTGCTCCAGCATGGCCTGCACCCACATGAAGCTCTCAGGGGTTTGCTTTCTGCTGGGGCCGTCTGCTGGGACGCACGCGCCCTGGAGTGCACTCCAGGCATCCCCAGTCCCATCCTCTAAGCTTACTTCCAACTAGGCCTTCTCCAGGCCAGCCCATTCCTGTCTCTGGGGGGCCCCGTCTGACGGGCGGGCTGGGGCGCTTGGGGCCTGTCCCCATGCCCCTTTGTGCAGTGCTAACTTAAGCAGGCATGCATGAGCTGTGTTTGCTTTTTTTGTAAAGATTTTATGTATTTGACAGAGATCACAAGTAGGCAGAACGGCAGGCAGAGAGAGGAGGAAGCAGGCTCCCTGCGGAGCAGAGAGCCCGATGCGGGGCTTGATCCCAGGACCCTGAGATCATGACCCGGGCTGAAGGCAGAGGCTTAACCCGCTGAGCCACGCAGGCGCCCCATGAGCGGTGCTTTTAATGCCTGTCTAGCGAGGCAGAAGTGCAACATCCCCCACACACACCCACACCCACGCCCGCACCGAGGCCCGCGCCCGCGCTGGTCCTCCGTCTCTTAGGTCAGGACCTGGAATGGGTGCCCCAGGGATGCTCCAGGAGGCCGCGCGCGGGGCAGCGACAACTACAACTCCCAGCATTCCCCGAGGCGGCGGCGTCTAGAGTCCGAGGTGGTTGCCTGGCGACCGGGCGGGCCCCGGAAGTCGGGCTGGGCGCGGGGCGGGACTTCCGGGGCGGTGGTTGCATCAGATTCTGGGAAGCTGGCGCCGCGGCTGCTGTTTTGGGAATTCTAAGATGTCAGGTTCCTCTGGGGAGCAGGGTGAGTGCGCGCGGCGGGGCAGGCAGGACAGCCCCGGGCCTGGGGATTCGGCGTGTGCCCAGGGCGGGCGAAGGATGACCCCCGGCCCAGGGGTCGGCGGGTCTCGGCCGTGCGGGCCGTGACCGAGGTCCTGGGGGGCCGGCGGGTCCCCGGGGTCAGCATGCAGTGACCCTGGATCTGGGGGTGGTGGGTCCCCGGGGCGGGCAGGGGACCACCCCGGGCTTGTGGATCGGCGGGTCTCCGGGGCGGCCTGGCGGGCGTTGAGCCACCCCGCGACCCCCGGCCTGGGCCTGCGCTGTCCGCGTTTCGCCGGGACCCCACTTGGCTCCGGGCTGTGCCCAGGCCACCCCCTCCCCATCTTCCTGGGGCTCTGCCGGGGTCCCCTGGCGGCCCGCCCCACCCGTTTCCCTTAGCTGGTGCCTGGGCGGGACGCGCCCCCTCCTGCCCCAGCTGTGCTCCGGGAACCCGCAGGGCCGGGTTGTCAGTCCGCGTTCCGCCTGGCAGCAAGCCGGGGTGGGCGGAAGAAGCCGGGGTTTGCAGACACACACATGAAAGGCCTCGAGTTTTACAAGGCTTTCTTCTGGGGCTCCACAGACACTGGCCATTTCCTCCGCGTGGTCAGAGCGTTATTACCCCACTTTACTGCCTGCCGCCTGGAGGCTCAGGGAGCAGCTCTGCCCACCAGGGGCTCTGATGTCACCGCAGGCAGGCCGCGGCGGCGCTGGGTCTTTTCCCACGGGCCAGCAAGCAGGGCGGGAGCTGCTGGCAACACCAGAGATGGTCACCGGGATCCCTAGGTATGGAGCAGACTTTCCACTGGAAACATTGCGCTAGAGTTTTTCTACTCTTGGCTGGCGACAGTAACACGCGAGTGTGCCCGCCTGCCCGCTCTTGAGGTCTGTGTGTCCCTTTTGCTCCTGAGTGCTTTGGGCTTCCAGGTGGGGAGCTCTGACCACCTGGGTAACCCCGTGGTGTGGGAGGCACCCGCATGACGGGCTCACTGGACCTCACCCGACAGGTGTGCCAGGATTCCAGCACCGTCCCCACCTGCCCTAGAGCCTGGCAGCCCCCAGACCTCAGGGGAAGAGCCGCCCGTTCACAGCCCTGACTCCGGAGCCCGTGTGGCTGGCCTGGGCTCCCGGCTCAGCCCCTTTCTCGAAAGCACACAGGGGCCAGCGGCCCACCTCAGGTGACATGGACCCTTAAGGGGCATCCCTCGGAAAGGATTTGGAGCAACAGCACCTGGCACAGGCTGGGTGCGGTGTCTGGGTTGAAACCTGGAGCTATTTCTCTGTTCTTTTTTGTGTTTTACCAAAAGTGTGGTTTTGCTTCCTTTGTGAACATAAATGACATGTTGGTATTTTCTTTTAATTGCTTTAGAAAGTCGGGTTTTCGGAGCCTTGGTAAGTATTGGCCTGTTTTGGAGATTGATCTACAGATTAGAATGAAGCCCCCAGGATGTCCAGACAGGTGATGGATTTTTCTGGTTGTATAGGGGCCCAGGGCACAGCCCACCTGCTCTCCCTTCACTGCTGCCCCTACCCTCACCTGTCCCTAGGCTTCCTCCAGGGTGGAGAATCTGTGTTCATACCCTGAGGAAACAGGAAAGAAAATTAAATAGGAAAGGCTGTGTGTCTGGGTACTAGACTCGTAGTTAGCCTCGGTTTCCAGTTTTTGAAAGTTTTTTATTCCAGTGGTTGGATTCATCGAAAGTGACCATCTTCCCAGGTTGGTTTTTTTTTTTTTTTAATTTGAAGATTTTATTTATTTATTTCACAGAGATCACAAGCAGGCAGAGAGGCAGGCAGAGAGAGAGGAGGAAGCAGGCTCCCCTGCTGGGCAGAGAGCCCAATGTGGGGCTCGATCCCAGGACCCTGAGATCATGCCCTGAGCCGAAGGCAGAGGCTTTAACCCACTGAGCCACCCAGGCGCCCCGGTTATTTTTTTTTTCTTTTTTTTTTTAAGATTTTATTTATCTATTTGAGAGAGAGTGAGCAGGAGAGAGTGCACGAGCCAGGGGAGGGGTAGAAAAGCAGACTCCCCTCTCAGCCAGGAGCCAGACATGGGCTCGATCCCAGAACTTCAGGATCATGACCTGAGCCTAAGCAGACCGCTCAGCCCAACAGACCGAGCCACCCAGGCGCCTTCCCCAGGCCTTGCAAGGAGGTCCCGGTTTCGTCTTCCTGTTTCAGCTCTTCCTCCCGTGGACTCGGAACGTGTTTGGTTCCCTGTGACGACACCGGGTTTCCAGCTTCTCCTTGGTCCTCGGAGGGGCCACCCCATTCCAGGCTCGTTGGAAAGACAGGGCTCATCTCTGAGGGCGCCTGGGTGGACGGAGCTCCTCTCAGAGGCCTTGCCCTGCAGGCTGCCGGCAGTCTGGGGGACTCTGTCAAATTTGCTGTCTAACTCTTCACGCCGTGTGATCCGAAGGGCCTTTGTAATGTCGTGTAGCTCGCATTTCTGTCAGCGGCGTCTCTTCCGGGCACTGGTCTAAGCACATCTGTTGTGGCCTTTCGTCCTGAGAGCAGCCCCTGTGGCAGGTACTGCCCTTATCTGCCTGTCCAGGCGACGGTCCTGATGTTCTGAGAAGTTGCCTGATTTGTCTGGGGTCACACAGCTCGGTGGAGGCCAAGCCAGGCTTCTGGCCCTGGCGGTTTGAGCTCGGCGGAGGCGTCAGCCGCCGTCCTGCGCTGGCTTGGATGAGAATCGGACGGATTCCACCGGAGTCACAAGAGCCCCCGGGCCGGAGTGTGTGCCAGGGCGCGCGAGACCAAGCCCGTGCGCTTTGCTGTGTCTCCCGAAGGGAGATGGAGTGTGCATATGCAGAGACGACAAATATTTGCTCATCTGTGAACTCGTGTTTCCGTGTCTCCGAGTGTTTACCTTTGTTTAAGAGTCGTAAGAGAGGGCGCCCTCGGGGTAGAGATGGAGCCGTCTCGGTGTCGCGGTGGCAGCCACCTGGGCAGCGGCCGTGATTCTGATGAAAGCTCCGAAAGGCACGGGAAGGTGGAAACGCCAGGTGAGAGCATTATGGCCTCCCGTCCGGGAGGAGAGCGTCCCCGCGCAGCTCACAAGGATGTACTCGGGTGCTTCTCATTTGCTCACTGAGGACTCATGGAGCACCCACTTTGCCAGGCCGTGCCGGGTGCCAGAGATCCGACCACAGGGCCGGCTGTGCCAGGCCAGGCCTGCCAGCAGCTGGCCAGGCCCCGAGTCTGGAGATGGAGGACAGGGGCCTGGGAGCCAGAGGAGTGTTTGTGGAAGGGAAGTGGTTCGTAGGGCCGGGTGCGCACAGCGACTGCAGGACGCAGCCCGGAGTGGTCCTTATGCCGGGGAGTGCGCGAGGGGTGCTGACCCCGGAGCCCAGGCTGCTCTTTGAAACACAGACAGCCCTAGCCTGGGGGCTCCTGCGGAAGGCAGGCCTGCTGCTGCGAAGGGTCTGGCCTTGAGCAAGGGAGCTGCTGGCACACGGAGGTCTGCAGGCCGTGGGCCAACACCGGGACCCCCGGGGAGCTGCTGTGGGTACCCACTGCGGGCCCACCTCACCTCCCAGGTGCTGATTCTGAAGGGCTTCGGTGGGCCCGGCCTGAGCACTGGGCCTGGAGCAGAGGAGGAAGACAGAGGCAGGTTTAAAGGCTGGCGACAAGAGACGGAGGAGAGGGAGAGGGGATGCTCGGAGTCCCGTCCGGACTGCGGTTCGTTTCGCGTGGTTGTGGTTGCCACCGGTGCGGAGAGACGGCCTGGCTGTTCGGTCTGTGTGATCTCGGGAGGTGTCTTATGACCGCTTCAGCGGTTAACTCGGAGAAACCGGTAACAGATGGGTCTAAGCTGGCCACGCACAGAACGGCGTTCCTGGGGTCAGAGGGGCCGCTCCCTTGCTGTGTGTGCGCGGGTGGCCCAGGCAAGCCGACATCCCCCACCCCGACCCCGACGCAGGTCAGGCGTCTGCCAGGCGCACAGCGAGGGCCTCCACCACCGCCCCTGGGGATCCTGCTCGCCCACCGGCCCGTCTAGTCTTGCTCCGGGGCTCACCAGTCCGCGGTCTGGCCGAAACCCGTAACCACGTCAGAGCCGACCTGCTTCCTATCAGCGTCCTCAAAACACGCTCTAGTGCAGTTAGCGCGGCGACTGTCTGCTCTGCGCGGCCTGGAGCCTGTCCTCTGGCCGCCCCCCCAGGGCACAGCGCATGCAGTCCCGAGAGGGCCCGTTCCTCGGGACGGCTAGGCTGCGGCCGACGCTGCGTTTTCAGTGTGTGTGTCGTCTCTGGGTGAACTCGCTCAGGGCCATTCTGATAATGACGGGGGACAAGTGTGGTTGTCGGGAGCAGACTGACTGGGGGCTGGCTGTGCACCAGGCGGTATTTTAAAGGTTTGCAAGGGTAATTTTTCTGAGACGCAGCAGCTTTTACGAGGCGTGTATTGTTCTGAGCCTGTTTGATGGAGGCAGGGAGGAGCTCCAGCCCCCAGCCCCCAGCCCCCAGCCCCAGCGCCGAGCCCCCCAGCACTGAGCTCCCCAGCACCGAGCCCTGCAGCACCGAGTCCCCCAGCACTGCCCTGGCACGGTGCCTCACCCAGCCACCGCTCTGCAGCACAGGTGTTCCCTGAGTCCCTCACCACTGCTCCAAAGCCAGCGTGGTAGGTAGGACATTTGACCTGTTGTTCTCATTTTAAAAATGGTGCACACTCATCGGAGGACACGTGGGAAAAAAAGAGGGAACTACCAGTCAGCCCTAATCCCGCTCCTCGGGGATGGCCATTCGACGTACAGTGTGGCCCTGGGGGTCTGCTCTGGTCAGTGGAACTCGTTCCAAGTGAGAGGAGTGTGTCCCTGTCTGCTTGCTCTGGGGGTGAGGGGTGGGCTGGACCAGGGTGGTGCTGTCCTCGCTCCGCCGCCCTCCCTCCCTCCCGGGGCTGGCGGCACGGGCAGGAGCCAGAGACAGGGAGTGCGGAGCGTGGGGAGGACGATGGGCTGCGGGAGACTGGCCCCCAGCCTCGGCTCTGCCCGCACCTCTGCCCGGTCCTCTCATCGGGCTCACTGGACGCCGTTTTCTTCATCACGAGAGCACACCGGCAGAGCCCTGGCAGGCCGCAGAGCTGTCAGAGGCGCGTTGCCCGGTGAAATACAAGTTCCCTGGGAGGAAGACGCTGAGCGGAAAGCGCTCCGGAAGCCAGATGCTTACGTAGGGTTAGGCTTTCCCGGAGCTCTCGGCCAGGCATGGCCTCCCTTCTCCCCGGGTTTCGCCTCCAGCCCGATGCCCCGCTGGAGCTGCGAGGTGGGCTTACAAGGGCAGGCCCCTCTAGGAGAGAGGGAGGCACAGACCCACTGGAACGTTCCTCCTGGTCTCAGGCAGAATCTGAGCCACAGGGATGTGGGGCCTGTGGCATGGGGGCCGCTCCCCAGGAGCCCTCGGGCTGGGTCCTCAGATCCACCTGCTGGGGTGGGAGGCGTGGGGGGACGCCTCCGGGTCTGTCTGCTTCCTCTGACAATCCCGACGGCGGACATGGAAGGGGCGTGTTCTGGCAGGTCCAGAGCAAGCGAGAGCGGTGTCCCCTGTAGGTGCCCCCCTGAGCAGCAGGGCTCTGGCTGGGCAGGGCCTTTGGGGCTCAAAGCAGCTTTGGACTCAGCCGATGGGAAACCTGGTTGTCCTTCAGTTGAGGTGGGATGCATGTAAGGTCACGTTCACTGTTGCAGTCCTACGGAGAGTGCACCGTGTGGTGGCCCTTATGCAGGGCCACCTGTGCACTTATGTGCAGCCGCCACCGCAGTCCCGTTCCCCAGCTGTCCCATGCCCGCGGCTCGAAACCCCACTCAGCACTCCCCAGGACCCCTCCCCAGCCCCCGCGGCTGTGGTTCTGCTTCCGAGGTTCCGTACCCGGGGAAGCCCTGCATGTGTCTGTGCTCGGCCCGAGGCCCCCAGGCCCTGACTCACGCTGTGTGCCTCTGTCTTTCCAGCTCCTCCCTACAGGTCCATCCTGAGCATTAGTGACGAGGCAGCCAGGGTGCGGGCCCTGAACGAGCACCTCAGCACGCGTAGCTATGTCCGGGGGTACTCACTGTCCCAGGCAGACGTGGACCTGTTCAGGCAGCTCTCGGCACCCCCCGCTGACCCGCGTCTCTTCCACGTGGCCCGCTGGTTCAGGCACATAGAAGCCGTCCTGGGTGGCCCCTGCGGCAGAGGCGAGCCCTGTGGGCGCCAAGCAAGTGAGTAGCAGAGGGAGCGTCCACAGCTGGTAGCGCGCCTCCCATCGGCGGCCACCTCCAAGGTCAGGGCCCCAGAGGTGTACGGCGCTGGCTGGGGGCGGTGGCAGTCCGGTGGAGCCCGCGGGGCTGCTCCTGTCTCCACGTGCATGGAGGTGCCCCAGCAGGCCGACCAGCGCACCCCGAGTGCGAGTTAGGACGGACTCTGCCAAGGCGTCAGCCCTCGTGGATCCGAACTGCCCGTGGCCGCTGTAGCAGAGCCCAGGGAGAGCCACAGCAGGAGCCACAGCGAGAGCATGCCGCCCCTGGTGGGGAGGGGTCCGGCGGGGCCTGGGCACAGGCCGCGGCCCGGCATTCTCCACTAACTGCTGGCCGGTGCGGTTTGACCCGCTGCTGCTCCTTCATTCTCTCCACGCTCCGCAGGGTGTGTTCCCGCTGCGCGTCAGACGGTTAAGGCCTAAAGCAATATTAGCAGACATTGAAGTCCCTGAAAATCCAAACAAGGTCATTTCTCGGCTTTGAGCTCGAGCTCCGGCCTGGGGTGCTGGCCTGTCTGCGGCGCCATGACACCGATTATTTTAGGAGTCCTTCTGGAAGGTCTGAGGTCCCGTATGGTTTCTCTCCTGCAATGAACCCCAGGTGCTGCGTTGCGTAGTCGCCTGATGCCCTCGAGCAGCTCTGCTTGGGCACTCAGGTGGCTTCGTGGGAGGCGTGGGCCGTATGCTGTCTCTGCCGGTCCTTGCCGAGCGGGGCATCCTGCTGGGGGCTTTCCCAGGCTCCTTCCATATTGCCCAGCACCTGCACCGCTGTCCTGGGCTGGGTCCTCTGCCATAACAGGCTAAGGCGGGGACATGTTTCTCCCACATGGGGTGTGGTTTGGTTTTCTGGATAATCCTTCCCCAGCACGGGGTGGGAGCTCTCTGTGTACATTGTCTTCTCCGCAGGCATCTAGCACAGTGACCCCAGTGATATCCATGGTGTCGGGTGCCACGTCCCCATGGGTCCCAGCTCCCGAGACACAGCCTGCAGGGACAGAGGTCGGGGCATCTGGGGCTCCCAGTCTTGGCAACGGCCTGGCTCGTGGTCTGTCCAGGACCTTGTCAGGAGAACGAGCAGATGCCCTTCAGCCCTGCAGAGGAAGGGCCCTCGAGATGAAGTGCCGCACTGCGTGTCCACGAGTCTCAGCTGGCTTGGAGGCGGGGGAGAGACACACCCAGGGTGGCCCCCATAGCGTTTCCTGACTCTGTCTGCCTCCAAGTCCCCTCGTGTGCCCGGGCCAACCAGGCTGGTCCCAGGACCATCTCTCGCATCCCTGGGAGGACAGGAGCTGAGCACCTGCCACCCCCCTTTGCTGCAAGAATTGAGCACTGCTCCGTTTCAGGGCTCTGATGTCCTGTCCTGGGCATGAGCACCGCCTCTCCCAGTCCCCCACTTGCTGGCACCCTGTCCCCACTCCCTCCAAGCCCATCCCACCAGGGCCTGTGACAGCTTGTCCCTGCTCCTGTTGCTGGCGCCTGGTCTGTCCCTCTGTGTCCCTCCCCGGGGCTGTGGGCCTCAAAGCCCGAGGCGCCCGCAGGTGCAGAAACTGGGGTGTGGGCGGCCCTTCGACCTCCTCCCCATCCCCTTAGCCTCCCCCGTGCCCCACCAGGGCCTGGCCCGCTGTGTCTCCGTCTGGAATGCTGCCGCCTCCCGCGGGGGCTCTCCCGTCCGCACCGGCTCCCGGCCCCCGCGGCGGGAAGCTCAGGGCCTGTGGCTGGAGGAGCCTTGTGGTGCAGCTCCGCCCTCTGCCCCATGGCCCCCACCCTGTGTCCCGGGGGAGCGTTTCTCCTCCCTGGGTGGTGAGATGGGCACAGTGCCCCTCAGTGGCGTGTGCAGTTCTGTCGAGTCAGGTTTGTGTCCGCCGTGTGCCCAGGACAGGGCCTGGAGGGGGCTGGGTGTGTGTTGGATAAACGGGTATGTGGTCTGTGGTCGGTGGTTGGAGCAGAAACCGAAACAGAATCTGTGCGCGGGTGACGGCTGCCACGGCGGAGGTGCGGGGGGGGGGGCGCGGAGAGACTAGTGGGAGCCTGGCCGGGGGTGGAGTGTCGCAGGAGGGCCGCTGTCCTGAGTGAGCCGGGCTCGGGCTCCTGGCAGGGATGGCACAAAGACCGCTCGAGGACAGTTTCCTCACTGAGTCTGGCGTCCTTGTGTGCCCCATGCCCTCCAGCCAGTCGTGGCCCTGCGGGGTGTGGCCCTGCGGGGTGTGGCCCTGGCTGTGTTCTGCCACGTTCCCACGCGCCTCGGGCCGGCCTTCCCACCTGGTGGGCAGGGCGCTGCTGGTCCCCAAGCTCCTGTCCTCCGGCTGGTGGCCCCGCTAGCCCAGGGGGCAGCGCTGGCTCCGTTTAGGGGCACAGGGTCTGAGAGGGAGAGGAGGCAGAGCACTGGGTGATCATCCCCGAGTGCCAGCCACGGCGCTTCCTCCCAGGGCATCTGCGGGGGTGAAGGGGGCGTGCGAGACGCCACCCGAGCTCAGGAGTGCACACCGCTGACTGCCGACGGTCCCGCCCAGCCCTGCCGCCCTGGTTTGCCCGCGGTCACCGCAGGACCCAGCTCCTGTCGGGCGCGGGGCCTCTCCTCGTCTGCCTGCTCGCCGCCCCTGTGCACGCGCTCACCCGCGCACACACACTTGCTCTCGTGCACACACTTGCGCTCACACCCACGTGCACGCACTCACACCCTCGCGGCCGCGGTCTTCCTCTGGCGGGCTCTGCTGCGGGTCACTGAAGTCAGGGTCTGCGTGGCTGGTGCGACTCCTGGGGCACGTGGCCAAGCCCGGGACGGCCTTCCCTGTGACTCCCAGCAAAAGCAGCGAGCGGGGCTCTGTGGGGTCCCCGGCGGCTGGCCCGTGGGCACGAGAGAGAACCTTCGCGGGGGGCCGAGGCAGGGGCAGGGAGTGGGGAGGAGGAGGGTGGCTCAGTGTGCTACTGACCCCTCCCTGCTTGGGGAGGCGGGACAGGTACTGTGGCGGCCTCCATGTGCCCATGCTACGCAGTGTGAGCAAGGGCTGGTGGGCAGCTGGGCTCCAGACACAGGACGCACCCCCTTGGGTTCTCGGGGCGCGGGCCGCATCCACGCCACCCTCTGTCCAGATGGAAGTGTGGGCCTAGGACACCGAGAGCAGCAGGGGTAGCCCCGAGGCAGTGCCAGCGAGGGGGCGGGGTCTCTCCTGGAAGACCTCGAGGGCAGAGCCACCCCACAGTTTCCAAGTTGGCCGAGCACCCGTGTGGGGCTGGAAGCCACAAGCGTCTCGTCCCCGCGGAGTCAGGGAGTGACGGCATGCTGTGGGGCGCGGGGACCAGACCTGTGTGGGGGCTGGCCGCTCGCTTACCTCCATCTGATGGAGCTCGGCTGGGTTGGAGCCTGTTCCTACTGAGTTTCTGGGGCTGTGAGCTAGTCGTGGCCCGGCCGGCCCTGTGCTGCTCCGGACAGTGGCCCGTGTTCCTGTCGGGCACCCCACTTGTGTGCTGCACTTGTTTCTGGCACTGCAGGGCCCGTGCCCTCTCGTGGCCCACGAGCTGTGTCTGCCATGGTGTCCGTTGGCGGAGGGAGGGCCTGGGTTTGGGGAACTGGGGAGGAAGTGACCCCTTCTCACAGGTGCCCCCGGGCTGTGCTGCGGTTGCTGCTGCACAGACTGAGTAAAGCAAACTAGAGACACCGGAGTGTCTGGCACGGGCGATGCTGACGGACACCCGGCGAGCCCCGTGTCATGATGTGCTGAGGATAGACCCAGTGTCTGTCATAAGGACCCAGTGTCCGGGTGCAGATTGACTGGTGTTCTCTCTGTCTTGGCAGGTAGAGGCCGGCGGGGGCAGCCTCAGTGGTGTCCTCCAGCTGGGTCCCCTCCGTGCAAGCTTCGCCTGTACAACAGCCTCACCCGGAGGAAGGTAAGGGGGCGTGGCGGGGTGCAGGGGAGGCTGTGGACGAGCTCCGCGGCCAGCGGTCCAGACAGGAGTGGAGATGGCTCAACACTCACTCCCCTTTCCACATGGGGCCCTTGGTGGGGCAGAGCCAGCTCCCACAGCGGGCGCACCCGGGGACAGCACGCCTTGACGGGACAGCCTGTCTGTGGGACTTGCGGGCCTGGAGCGCCCCAGCCACACGTCACTCAGAGCCAGGCCACGTGGTGGTGGCAGTTGTCACCGTGTGTGCTGAACACAGCGGGCGCGGTGGGGGAGGGGGCCTGGTTGGCGTGGTTGGGAGGAGACCAGGTTTTGAGAAGGCAGCAAGACCGGATCCCAGTTGAGTGGGGTTTGCTTGGTGTGTTCCGCTCAGCGTGGCCGTGGCTGCGGCGTGGTGATTGAGGTTTCATCCGTGAGCACGGTGGCTGATGGGGACGCAGGGGTCTTGGCGATTCCAGCCGACTTCACCGAGCGTCTGTGACTTTGCCAGTGGAACGGGATTGTTCTTGTTGAGTTTCGGTAGACCAGCCATGCCCTCCGTCGCCGGCTGGGGTGAACCCGCACGGCGTCTCTTCCGCGGCTGATGGTCGTTGTTCCTCCGTTTTTAACGCAGGACGTGTTCGTGCCTCAGCACGGGAAGAGGGTGACGTGGTACTGCTGTGGGCCGACCGTCTATGACGCGTCTCACATGGGCCACGCCAGGTAGGGGCCGCTGCCGGGCACCCAGCACGGGCCGGGGGTCCCCGGGGGTCTGGAGGCGGGGGTCCCACAGAGCATCTCGGCCCTTCTGAGATCTCCTGTTCTTGAGATAAACATCTCCATTCTCTAAGTAATCCATGTAGACGACGGAAAAGTTGGAGAGTGCGCACGGGCCATGAGCTCGCTGCCCTGTCGCGCGGTGGCCAGCATCCTGGGCTGCACGCCGACGTTTTGACCCGCAGGCCTTGGTTTCCCACCAGGCAGCTGTGGCGGGAACCCAGGTGTGGAGCAGGCCGGGCCCCATGGCGCTCCCAGCCCCCGCGCGGGGCGGCATCTGAGTGGTGCAGGGCTGTGGAGGCCTTCCCCTGGCCCTCGTGGCCACGGCGCGGTGGGCTGGGGAGTGTGGTGGGCGGTGGGCCGCAGCGGGCAATGAGACAGGTGTGTTCCCACACTCCAGGTCCTACATCTCCTTCGACATCCTGCGGAGAGTGCTGCGCGACTACTTCGGGTACGACGTCTTCTACTGCATGAACATCACAGACGTGGACGACAAGGTAGGGTGCTGACCAGCACGTCCGTGTACACGTGGCCGGGGGAGGAAGCAATGTTTGTAGATGAAATGCGGGGGCCTCAGCCCAGCGTGTGAGCCCCCTCCGTGTTGCGGCATCACAGTTTATACCGATGACGTCGTGTGGGGGCTGAGAGAACCCCGCATGTCCAGGCCCACTTGGTAAAACGGCAGCCCGTGGGGCTTCATGGCAGCAGGACCTGTGGTCGCACGTGCTCTTCTGCGCGGCACACGTGGGGAGGGCGGGAGGGGGCGGCCCGTTTCCTCGAGACCAGCAAGGTCGCGGGAATAGCGTCGGTGCGGCGGCGCAGGGCTCGGAGCCTGCCTGCTACACGGGGCACGACCCCAGGGTCCCTCTCCTCCTTCCAGATCATCAAGAGGGCCCGGCAGAACTACCTGTTTGAGCGGTATCGGGAGAAGCAGCCGCAGGCAGCCCAGGTCCTGCAGGACGTTCATGCCGCCCTGAAGGTGGGCCCCTCGCTGTCTGCTCCCTGACTCCTGACTGTCCCTGGGGTGGTGGCCGTCCCTGCTGGGCCTCCCACAGTGGACACAACTAAAACCAGCTCCGTCAGGGCCCCCGGGTTCTGACCGAGGTGGTCGCCTGGCCGCTGGGAAGCAGCTCCAGAAAGGCATTCGCACGGGGGTGTGGAGTCGGTGCCTGGGTCCCCCACTTCTGGGAGAGTGTCCAAGGGCGTCACGGGGGCACTGACGGACGCTCACTCGTGCGATGCTCCAGATGTGCCCGCGGCTCTTCCGGGTGGAGGGCTGGGCCACGCGGTGCTGCCCGGGGCGACCCAGGCGCTGGGCCGAGCCACCGAGACCGGGGGTACTGGAAGTTCTCAGAAATCGAGGAGACGCGTCCTCTCGGTGGTTCACTTTGAAGGACACGTTAGGGGTCACCGTGGTAACGGAGTGAGGTCAGAGCGCGTCGCTTCTGCTCCTGGCGGCACGGACTGTTGGAGGGGCCGCGGCGGTCGCTCCTGCTGTGCTGCCGCGTGCTACGTCCACAGGAAACACTGGGAGTGAAATCAGAGCTCAGCCGTCTTCGGCCGACCAGGGGCCGGCCCGCCAGGTCGTGGGTGCTTTGGTGACATTCACAAAGTCGCCAGGTGACGTCCCCGTGACCCGAGCACAGCCTGTGACATCAGACCACCAGCCCCAGGGCGGGCGTGAGGAGCGGGCCCTCAGGGTCCGTCTGCTCCGTCCATCCGACAGTCCGGCAGGGAGGCTGGGCCCACGCCCTTAGGGACGCAGACTTCTCTCTTGCCTCCAGTGAGGGCCCCGGGCGCGCGGGGCTGTGCTGAGCCGCATCCCATGGGCCCCCCTGTCCTGTGCTCGCAGCCGTTTTCAGCCAAGTTACGGGAGACCGCGGACCCCGACCGAAGGCAGATGCTGGAGCGCACCCGGCGAGCGGTGGAGCTGGCGGCCGAGCCGCTGCAGACGGCTGTGCAGAGCGGCCAGGCCGAGACGGCCGACGGCTGCGCCCAGGTGAGGTCCCCCCACGCCCGCCCCACCCCGGCGGCCTGCGGCCACACAGCGTCCTCACGGCACTGGGGGACCCGGAGTGTGTGCGGCAGGACTCTCCCGAGTCTTCCCGCCCGCTCTCCCGTGCTGCTTGGGGTCGCCCCTGCGCAGGGAGCGGAGGGAGGCTGAGGTTGCGCTGGGCTCTCCTGCCCCCGGGAAAGGTTCTCCCTCAGACCCGCGGAGGGCAGGAGTGCAAGGGGCCGGGCTCCCTGCCAGCCTTTCCCGGAGAGGCGGTCAGGGCAGGCCGCCGCGGGTCCCTTCCCCTGCACGCCGGCGCCCCCTGCGGGCCCCTCTCAACACTCAGGGACGCGGGAGCTCCGGAAAAGAAGCGGCCACAGCCGTCTGCCACCTGGAGGCCAGGGAAGAGACGCCCGCAGAGCCCGCCCGGCCTAGGCTTCCCTCTCACTTTCCTCTTCCCTTCCTTCAGGCTGCAGACGCCGCGCGTTCTGAGCTCGGCGAGAAAGCGCGGCGGACGCGGCCCTGCGCTCCGCGTGCTCCTGCGTGGGGCCCCTGCATGGTCTCGGCCGGCTGGCCTGCGATGGACCTCCCGGGCCCAGCTCTCTCTCCCTCTCCTTGGGCGGCAGTCGCGTGCCCGTATGACTAGCAGCGCCACGGCGAATTTTTTTCTTAATTGGTCCACTGATTCTCGCTCCTATAGAAAGTATGGTAAAATGTACACTTTGTGAAATTTACCATCTTGACCATTTTTAGGTACAGAGTTCAGGGGCATTAAACACATTCACACTGTTGTGTAGCCATCCCCACTATCCATCTCTAGAACTTTCCATCTTCCCAGACAGAGACTGTCCCTGTGAGACACTGACCCCCCATCCTCCCCCGGCCCTGGTGCCCACCATCCACTCTCTGTCCCCTTGAGACACCGACCCCCATCCCTTCCCCAGCCCTGGCACCCACCGTCTCCTCCGTCTTTGTGAATCTGGGGACTCCAGGGCCTTCATAGAAGCAGAATGCTATGGTGTCTCCTCTCACAGCTGGTGTCTTTCCCTTGGTATGATGTCCTGGCTGTGGCAGGTGTCCTAGTGTCCTTTCTCAGACCAGGTGGGGCTGGCGGATATGGGTATCCAGTTCAGGTTCTGACACACGTGTGTCATTCCCGCCTTCAGGCCACCACGAGTGACGCAGCTGTGAGCAGGGACGTGCTCAGATTCTCTCAGGTCCCTGCGTCAGGTCCTTCTGGGCAGAGACTCCGAGAGGAGCTGCTGGGGGGTGCGGCCGGTGGGTTTGCGGGATGCGGAGGAAGTGCCGCGCTGCCCCCCACGGCAGCACACTGCGGTTTGTGCATGTGGCCGCCGGCACGGGTCAGCCTGTTTCCCACATCAGCTTCCCGATGAGCGTGACGTCGTGCTTTCGGTTTGCATCTGCCTGCTCTGTTCACGGTTGGGGACAATTTTCTGTCCGTCTCTGGGCACACGTTTGCAAGCATGTCTCGAGACCATAACCCTGGGGAGGCTCTGCCGGACCGTGGGGCGCGTGACCCAGGAATCTGG
This sequence comes from Enhydra lutris kenyoni, assembly GCF_002288905.1. Lineage (NCBI taxonomy): Eukaryota > Metazoa > Chordata > Mammalia > Carnivora > Mustelidae > Enhydra > Enhydra lutris. Next base: position 2,260,402 of record NW_019154106.1, on the reverse strand, counting down.
GTAACTCTCGGGTCCCCAGCACCAGCCACGCGTCCGGCGACCCCCCAGGAGGGTGGGTGTGTCCTCGCATCTGCGGGTGTCATGAGGACGCAGCCTGGGGGGCGGCTCCATGCACAGCAGACACGGCACGCTCCCCCCACCAGCGGGAGACATTTTAGTTTTGATGGCGTCCCGCAGCCACCCCGTCCTTTCACAGATGGTGCCATCAGAGTTGTGGCACAGACGCCGCTGCCACACGTGCTCACGGAGGCTTGCTCCTCTGTGACCCTCTAGTTGTCTGGTTTTCCTCTCACTCTCAGGCCGGTGACCCAGTCTGAGCCACGTTTCGGACGGTGAGAGACCGGGTCTGGACTCGTTCTGAGTGTGGACGTCCGGTCATTCCGGCACCTTCTACGGAAGGAGGCTGTATTTGTCTCTACTGAACGGCCTCTGCTCCCCCGTCACGGATCGGGCAGCTCCGTCGGGGTGGGCTGTGTCTGGGCTCTCTCTTCTGCTCCTGGATCTGTTTGTCTCTTCTGCCAGCACCGCGCTGTCCCAATCACTACGGTTTTGGAGAACGTCTTGAAATCAGGTGGTGTCAGGCCTCCGACTTTGTTCTCCTTCAGTATCGAGTTGGCTCTTTGGGGTTTTTGCCTCCGTGGAAGCGGAGAATCTGCGGAGAATCTGCGTGTGACGTCCCTGCAGTGCCGCGCTGGGATACCGACCCGGATGGCGTGGGATCCGTGGATCGTGTTGGCAAGAGCTGACATTTCGACAGGGTCGGGTCTCCCGCGTGTGAGCAGGAGGTAGCTCTGCTAGTCAGTCCTCCTTCGACTTCACCCATCAGACTTTCGTCGTCTTCGTGTAGATCTTGCACACGGTTCGTTAGCTTTACACCTGAGGATTTCGTCTTGGGGCGTGTGACGTAATGTGTTCATGGCGGATTCCCCGTGTCGCGTGCTGGCGTGCGGCCTCACGTCCTCCTCCCCGTGAGTATGCCTTCCATTTCCTCCACTTGTCGCCGCGTGAGCCGGCGCGTCCAGGGTGAGGCGGAGAAGGGGTGGCGAGAGGAAATGTCCTCGCGTTGCCCTGGACCTAGACGGAAAAGCTCGTGTCTCACCACGAAGCACGGTGTTAGCCACGTGACTTCCGTTGCTGTCCTTGATCAAGGTGAGGAAGTTCCGCTCTATTCTCGGTTTACTGAGACTTTATCATGAGCGGGTGTTGGGTTGTGCCCATATGCTTTTCGCGCATCTGTGTGTTTACGGCGTTTTGCTTTCTTTACTGTGCTGCTGGAATGATTTACATTAATTGGTTTAATTAATTGGTGGAACCAGCCTTACATACCCGTGAGAGTCACCACTTGGCTATGGTATATAATTCTTTTAGGACTTTTCTGGCTGTAATTTGCTAATATATTGTTAAGGATTTTTGCATCTATGTTAATGAGGAATATTGATCTGTAGTTTTCTGTTCTTGCGGTATCTTTGTTTTCGGTATTAGGGTAATGCCTTCCTCCTAGAATGACATAGGAACTAGTCCCTCTGCTTCCTCTGGAAAACTATAGAAAATCCATATGATCTGTCCCTTACATGTTTGGTAAAATTCACCAGTGAGCCCCTCTGGGCCAGGTGATTTCTGCTTTGGAAAATCATAAATTATTAATTAAATCTCGTCACTGGCTCATAAGCTTCTTCAGATTCTTTATATCATTATAAGTTTTGGCACCTTGTGTCTTTCAAAGAATCAGACCATTAACAGTTATCAAACTTGGAGGCACAGAGTTCTGTATAGTGTTTCTTTGTTATGCTTCTAATTTCCGTGAGGTCTGTAGTGATGTCCCTCCTTCGTTTGGGTGTTAGAATCTGTGGCCTCTCTCCTTTGTCTTAGGTAGTAGCCTGGCTAGAGGCACAACAATTTCATTCATTTCCTCAAGGAACCAGTTTCTGGATTTGTTGATTTTCCTCTGTTGATTTCTTGTTTTCGCCTTTTTTATTGTTTCTTTTCTGTCAGTTTGGAGTTGACTTGTTCTTGTTTTCCTACTTTTCTGGGGCAGAAGCTTGGATGAGGGACTTTAGATCTGTCTGTGTGTCTAATCCGTCCGCCTGGTGTTGCAGGCTTCTAACCGCTGCTTTCGCTGCATCTCACCAATTTGGATAAGCTGTGTTTTCACTTTCATTTATTCCAAAAAATTTAATTTTTTTCTCAAGGTATCTTCTTTGACCCTTGTGTGCTTTGGAAGCGTGTTGTTTGTGGGGACGTTCCGGCTCTCTTTGTCTGACTGATTTCCAGTTCAGTTCCATGATGGTCCGAGAGTAGACACCACATATGACGTCTATTCTTTTGAATTTGTTTAGGCGTGTTGTGGGGCCCGGCCTGCTGACGGTGCTGGTGAACATTCCAGGAGAGCGTGAGAGGAATGTGTGTCCTGCTGCTGGGGGACCCAGTGGTCTGTAGAGGTCCTTCAGGTCCGGCTGACCGAGGGTGCGGTTGAGGTCAGCTGTGTCCTCGCTGACCCCTGCTGGGCCGGTGTGTGCCCGAGGGAGGGTCCTGAAGTCCCCGGCCACCTTCGTGGGTTCATCTGTTTCTCCTTGGAGTTCTGTTTGCTTTGGCCTCATGTGCTTGCTGCCCTGCCGTTGGGCCCGTGTCCCAGGAGCACCGCTGTCTCGCAGAATGGACCCCTTTGTCCACCGAGCTCTTCTCTACTGATGGCCGTCTTGCCCCCAGTGACGTGGCGCTGTCGGAAAGCAGCCACTCCTGCTCTGTCTCGGTTCTTGTTAGCGTGGCTCGTTTGTCTCCATCGACTGCGAGTCTGTATGTGTCTTACAGTCGAAGCAGATTCCTGTGACAACGTACAGTCGGGGCTTGTATTTTGATCTCCCAAACTGTGCTGTGAGGCGCATTTAGACCGCTGGCGTCCCCAGTGGCACGGAGACAGCTGGGTCCCTCGCTGCTGGATTACTCTGTTCGCCACCCTTGTTCTCGCTCCCGCTCACGTCCTCCGGTCCTTTCCTACCATCTGTGGTTCTGACTGAGCATTTCCCATGATTCCACTTTCTCTCCTCTTAGAGCAAATCAGTTAACCTTTTTTTTAGGGGTCACCCTAGAGTTTGCAGTATACACTCCCCACGAATTGCAGTCCGCTGTCAGAGGCACAACCTACCCTCAGTGCTGTGCAGTGACAGAGACCTAGCTCCGCCGCCCGTCCTCACGCTGCCGCTGTCACTCACTTCACCTGTCTGTAAACCCGGTGTGCGGGGCTCCGTGTGCGTCGCGGACGCACATACGCAGGCAGACTGATGCCTTCTTGCTGTTACTGTTTTGATCTAACAGGTGTTAAGTCAATGAACAAAAGCCAGTTGTGGGGTGCCCAGGGGTCTCAGCCAGTGGAGCTCAGGGCATGGTCTTGGGGTCCTGGGCTGGAGCCAGGTGATGGGCTCTGTGCTCAGCAGGGGCGGCCTTGAGATTCTCTCTCCCTCCGCCCCCTGCACTCGCGTCCACACACACACTCTCCCTCTTAGCACATAAACAATTTTTATTTAAAAAGGAAAAACAGAAGCTTTCACTTTACCTTTGCATCGTCTCTCCGATGCTCTCCCTCACAGACCCAAGCTTCTGACCTCTTGTGTGTTCTCTAGAGAACTTCGCACTTCGCCCTCTTCTTGCAAACCAGGCCTCCTGGCAACGAGTTCCCTTGACTTTTGCTTGCCTGAGAGCCTCTGTTTCCCTTTGCTTTTGAAGGATGAGCTCGCAGGGCCCAAGGTTCTAGGGTAGCGAGGGTCCTCTCTGGACACTGATGTGTCCCCTGCATCCCTTGCTTTGTGGAGGAGGGGCTTGTGGTTCTTACCGTGTTTGCTCACAGGCAAAGTGTTTGTCCTCGGACTCCTTTCGGGACTTTCTGCGGCCTGTGCACAGCTCGGCTGTGCTGTCCTGCCCGCGGTTCCCGGGGTTCCCTGTACCTGCAGTTCAGGCTCTGCCGTGAGCGGGGCGCCCTCCGCCAGTGGACTCCAGCTGTTTCTCTGCTCCTTCCCCTCCTGTCCCTCTGGCGTCCCCCCGAGCACCCAGCACACCATTTGTGCTCGTCCCGCAGTCCCTGGCCATTCTGCTGGGTTCCATTCTGTCTCTGCGAAGGCAGCCTGTCTGCTGTGCCATTGGGGGGTTTCTCTTCAGGGGCCCCCCAGCTCCGAGACTCCTCCATCGGCCATGTCCAATCTGCCGATGCTCCCACTGAAGACGATCTTCGTTTCTGTCCCAGTGGCGCCGCTCTCTGGTGTCTCCTTCCCGTTTTCTTAGGACTGCCTTCTGTCCGCTCACCGTGCCCTCCGTTCTTGCAAACGGGCGTCCTGGTGCCCTGGAACGGAGCGTATTCGTCCTGGTGGTTTCCGGCCCCGGGGCTGAGAGCCCGGGGTTCCCTGCCGCGTCTGGCTCTACGGCTGCCCCGTGTCCTCAGTGTGGTGGCCAGGCTCAGGGGGGCCCGTGTGCCAGGCGTGGGGCTCAGTCCCCAGCGTGCTGCGCCTATGGACTGAGCGTCCTGGCGGGTCCTCCTCACCGCTGGCCTCCCAGCAACAGTTAGCAGGGCTGTCCCACCTGGGGGCTCTTGGCGGGACACCCTAGCTGCCCCTTCCCTGTTAGCCTCGTGGATCCACACGCACCCACCCTGCATGCCTTCGCCATGTCTCCCACATGCACTTTCCCTGCACTTTCTCCCTCTGCCCTTTGTTCTTTGCCCTCTCACCCTCACGGGGGACCCCAGACCGCCTGCCTGTCCCCACATCCCTGTCGCTTCAGTACACGTGCTGGAAACCCCGGGTTCCTCCAGAAGTGGACCTTGGTCCCCCCGACGTACGAGACTCAGGCTGCAGCCGTGACACCCACATCCCGTCCCAGGTGGACATTTCTCTGGAGTGACGTGGGTGCTGCGGTGACAGGACTGGTCTCGTACCATTGCCCCACTGGGGTGGTGCGTGACATGGGGCTGGCATCTTTGGTTGACGGCCGCTGACTGTCGGGACGCCGTGGCCTTGGTGCTTCTATCTGGGATGGGGTTCTGCCCACCCGTCCTGGCCGCGGACGTCCTGAGATCGCTTCAGCGAGCATCTGAGCCTCCCGTTCGCAGTCTGGTGCCTCTCAGCGCTGAGCCGATCACAGGAGTGTCGTGGTCTCGCGGGGACGGCAGCCCTCAGTAGAGCAGGGCTGTGCGCGGCCGTGATTGAGGCCGTGATCCCCGCGGCCCGACTGCGCGGGGTGCGGTCCGGCACGTGTGTGTGGACGTTGCGCTCTTTCTGCTCAGGTGCTGCTGGAGGAAGCAAAGGACTTGCTCTCAGACTGGCTGGACGGCAGCCTTGGCCATGAGGTCACCGACAACTCCATCTTCTCCAAACTGCCCAAGTTCTGGGAGGAGGAGTTCCACAGAGACATGGAGGCGCTGAACGTGAGTGCGGCCGGCGGGCCTGTGCCCTCTGCGCCCCGGCGCCCCCGCGGCCTCACATCCCAGCTTCCTGTGCGCGTGCCGAGGGCACAGGCGGCTTCTCGGCCGCATTTGGTTCCGCCGGTTTCCTGGGGGCGCTCGTCTGAGGCCGACGTTTCAGAAGAAGAACAAACCTTCTCTGGCGTCCACAGGTCCTCCCTCCAGACGTCTTAACCCGCGTTAGTGAGTACGTGCCGGAGATTGTGAACTTCGTCCAGAAGATTGTGGACAATGGTTACGGGTGAGCGGAGGGCCCTTCTCGGAGCCGTGTGCCATCCGGCGGGGGGGTTGCCGAGGAGGGCAGCGCTCTGTCTCTGGGAGGGGACGCGGAGCAGGGAGGCCGCTGGGACTGTGGCCACCCCGGGCGTGTGGTTGCCTGGTGCCGCTCTCACCAAGCTCACAGACCAGGCGGCTGAAGCAGCAGAAATGGGTTTGCTCCCAGCTCCAGACGGCAGATTTCTGAGGCCACCAGCATGCCCATGGGGCGGGCTCCTCAGGGCAGGGTGTTGGTGCTGGCCCCGTCCTCAGCTTGCGGGCAGTGGCCTTCTCGCAGACTTCTCTCCCATTTGTCGCTCTGCCCGTGGGCTGCTCGGGCTCCTCTTATGTCCCGATGACCTCTTATGCAGGCAGCTGCGTGGGGGTCCCGCGGGGTTAGGGCCCACCCTGGGGACCCCACTTTACTTCTGGGAAGACCTGGTCTCCAAACCCACCTCCACTTGGTGCTAGCCGTGAGGACCATACACAGGGATCTGGGGGCCTCTGCACGCTGACCTCCCGGCAGGCCTCTTCCCTCCGTGCCGCTGGGTCCCTGGCTTCCAGGCTGCTCCGTTAGAGACCTGTCGGGGCTCGCCTGGGCGTTGGCCACCATCCAACAGGTCCTCAGCCCTGCGGTCGCCACATGTTCGCTCAGGGCAGGCAGGAGCAGCAGGACGGTGGTGCTGGCTGCCCCCGGAGCCCCCCCCGGCAGACTGGTGCAGCCCGGGGTCAAGCCAGCAGGGGGCCCCGAGCTCAGACAGTGAGCACGGAGCCCAGCCTGGTGAGCGTGGACCTGCCAGGTGTCTGGAGGCGTCGGCCTCGCCGTGTAGGCAGGGAGTCCCCTCCCATGGCAAGGGTGTTCCCTGGGGCCCTTCGTGTGGCTCTGATTCCACACGCTCCGCTGCGGCCCTGGTCTCCGATCCTAGCACTGCCTGATGGCGGGAAACACGGTCAGCTGTCCATGGTGGGCACGCTCCAAAATACCGACAAGTGGAGGCGTAAACGGGCGCGCGGTGTCTGCGGCACACAACGCTCTTTTGTGGCCCCCCGAGGAGATTGCTTCCCACCTCGCAGGGCAGACGAGGCAGCCACTGAGCCCAGTGAGGGGTGTGGGGCTCCTGGCGTGGGCCTGGAGCAGCGCCCGTTCTCTGGAAGGGACGGCGCCTCCGCTCTCTGCCCAACTTGACACGACCACTCAGGGCAGCACCGTGCCACACTGAGTGCCGCGGGCGAGGCCAAGGTGGGAGAAGACGGAGCATTCTGGGCCGCCACAGTCTGGCATGCTTCTGGGAGGCAGAGAGCCGAGGCTGGGCACATGGGAATGTAGCCAGAGTGGGAGCCTGGTGGGACCATGCCGTTTCCGAGCTAAGGGGCCAGGTGGGAGCTGCAGGGTCACCGCATGCGAGCAGAGGGTCTGTGGAGGGACCCGCTGCCCAACGAGTGAGGAGTTGGCCTCCGTGGCGTGAAGTGTCCTTGTCGGGCCCAGCCAGCCTGCACGGTGGCCGTGGTGGGGTGTTGCCGTGTCACGGGACTAAATGGCTGAGCCTGCCCGGACACACAGGGCAGAGCAGGTGGAAGCAGCCCGTGACCCTGGGCTCTTCGGGTCGTCCTCTGGTCAGGTGTCCTGGGCTGTCTCCAGATCCATCCCGCTTTCCCACAACCTTGTTCTTATTTTCCAGCTACGCCTCAAACGGGTCCGTCTACTTTGATACGGTGAGGTTTGCGTCCAGCGACAGACACTCCTACGGGAAGCTGGTGCCCGAGGCTGTGGGGGACCAGAAAGCCCTGCAGGAAGGAGAAGGTGAACAGGCGGGAGATGGGTTGCTGGGGGGCTTCCAGCCCGAGCAGGACAGCCTCGCCCCCAACCCCAGCCGTGCTTCCTGGGCTGCTGGGAGGCACCTATTCCCTCGGGATTCCAGGAGTTTCCACAAGCAGGACAGAGGCCCGGATATGCAGCATCTTGAGCACAGCACACCTTGGGCCCGGGCCCCCAGGGCTGGTGTCTGTGCAGCTGAGGGCACCTGAGGGTCTGGGAGGGACGTGCCGTGCGCCTGGTGCGTTAGCAGGATGCGGGTCGTGCCCTGCTGAAAGGGCACGAAAGCCGCCCACGTGGGGTCGGCAGGCAGCCCCCGCCGGCAGCCGAGCTCCCGCTTTGGGGAGATGAAACCCCAGGGCTGTTCTGATTGAAGGCACGGTTTCAGTGCCCCCACGCGGTCCCAAGGAGCGTAGCGTGCCGCTTCCAGAACGGGCGCTGCGAGCGGGGGGGCTGGCCACGGGCTCGGCTCTGCACAGTACTGAAACGCACCTGGGCTGAGTCAGGCAGGGACGTGGGGCAGGAACTGTGACCGTCCTGGTTCTGGGTGTGAGCAGGGACGTCACACTGTCAGCACCCAGGCAGCACCTCGCGGAGCTGCTCTCTCGTCCCACCAAGGGACGCGCATCTCCCGCAGCCCTGGTGCTCGTCATGAGCCCGGTGCAGCTGACCCTTGAGTGGCACCGGTTTAAACCGCGTGCAGGTGACTCCCTGTGAGTGCAGCTCGGTACTGCCCACAGGTTCCTTCCAGTTTCCTCCATGACCTCTTGTCTAGCTCACGTTCTGGTCCCAACAGCGTGTGTGACGTGTCGTGCACGGTGGTGTCTCTGTGCTGTTCTGCCGTCGTGGGGCGCTCTGGCCAGCGGGGGAGCTGTTCCTGGCTCCGGTCGTGGGGGGGGTCAGCCTCCCCAGTCCCCTGCCTGGCACTGTTCAAAAAGGGTCACCTGTATTGAATGTAGACACGAGGTTTTTTCAGGACCGGGCCAAATAAGGTTTGTCTTTACAGTGTCCCTCCACCCTTACGCCCTCAGGAACTCTGGGCCAGACCACAGAAGCTGCAGTCCAGGGGCACAGGGAAGGCTCGCACACGCCTGGGGCACATGCTGTTTACCCCCTGTGTTTCTGGAAGGCAGTTTGCCCATAAAAACGTTCGTACTTTTTGAGGAAGTACTTTCCCCTCTGGGACTCTGTGTAGGGAGGCATCAGAACCTCACACAGCACGGCACGGAAATGCAGAGAAGCAATAGGCTAAGAGGGTTGGGTGGCGTTGGTACCAGACCCTCAGGCATCCAAGGCTAAAGGCTTGTCAGAGAAAAGGAGGCGTTCGGTGGCCCCCATGTGGCCATCCCTGGGGGGGAGAAACACCGTGTCCGTGAGGGGAGGCGGAGCGCATGGCCCGCAGGCTGGTGGCTCAGGCAGGCTAAGGGTCTCAACCCGCAGGATTAGGGTACACAGGGAGCAGGGCTTTGCATAGCAGATCAGGACTCGACAGCATGAATAAGGGCAGGGCCCGTCCTTTACGCTCACGCAGGACACACTCCGGGCACAGAGCAAGTCTCCGTGGTTCCCCAGCGTCATCTGCCTGTGACACACTGAGCTGAGCCAGGTACCAGCACCTACGGGGCATGGACGGGGGACCGACCCGTCAACCATCACAGTCCCGAGCGACACCACGGGGACGCCACTCAGCAGGGGCACAACCCGTCACTTAGGGCAGCCGGGGGCTTGGGACTCGCAGTGAAAGAGCGAAGACGGAAGACGCGTGGGGTGCGTGGCCAGGAAGCTCCGGAAGGAGCGGCTGAGAGAGCAGGAGATGAGATCGAAGAGGAACGGAACGGAAATAACGCAAGACGCCAGCCGCCGGTTCTGGGCAGAGATGAACCCAGTGGGAGAACGTGTGACAAGCCTGACGCGTGAACCCCAACGATTCGTGGAGACGCCTGGACAGAGCTGCGCAGGGATGGCGGGCCGCACGGAGCAGGGAGCTCGGACTGTAGGCGGCGGCAGGAGGGAGGGCGCCGGAGACCGGAACACGCGCGCAGCTGGCCAGCAGTCCTCGCCGTCTGGCCGCTGCCGGGATCTTGTTCTTCTGTTTTAAGTGGCCTGTGCGTCCAGCGTGGGGCTCAGGCTCCCGGCCCGAGACCGAGTCCTGCTCTTCTAGCGACGCCAGCCGGGCCCTCGGAGTTCTTAAATATTGCTTGCGCTTGCGCCTTTTTTCTTCCAGACTGACTTTAGAATCGCTTCGTGGTCCAGGGACGGGTAGCAGAATCCAACAGCAAACACACAGGAGAGGGACATGCCTTCCTTAAGGGACAGTCCCGCTTCTGGGGCGTTGTGACCCCCAGCACGAGCCCCTCACTGCAGGGACGCTGGGGTGTGGGGACTCTGGCAGAGATGGGGCCTGGAGCCATCTCAGGGCTCCTGATGCGTGTGGGGTCACGGGGGTCACCTCTGGGGAGGGAGACGAGAGGTGACACTGAGGGAGCAGAAGCAATCGCGTGACGCGTCTTAAAGAACTTGGAGCAAATAGCAAGTACTTTGCCAAGGTGACTTTGTCCAAGTGTGGGACACGGGCCACCTGTGGAAGAGGGTCCTCTTTACAGTCCCAGAGTTTCTCAAAACAAAATTTCAAAAGTCATGTATGTCATGAGTAACTGTGTACATAATAATGGAAGTCAGAAGCTTAAACGTGTGTCATCGGCCACACAGCGGCTAAAGGAACGTCATCACACCACATGAGACCGTGTCACAGGTGCAACGCGGTCTGCTCCGAGAGAGGCAGAGGCAGCGAGGGCGGAGTCTGTCCTGCTGCTGGGGCGGTCTGGGTAGGATACCGAAAGGCCAACAGCGAGAATCTCTTTCTTTGTGATTGTGCCATTTTTTTTTTTTAAGATTTTATCTATTTATGTGACAAACAGAGATCACAAGTAGGCAGAGAGGCAGGCAGAGAGAGGAGGAAGCAGGCTTCCTGCTGAGCAGAGAGCGTGATGCGGGGTTCGATCCCAGGACCCTGAGATCATGACCTGAGTCGAAGGCAGAGGCTTAACCCACTGAGCCACCCAGGTGCCCCCGATCATGCCATTTTTACTGGCTCTTCCTCGTATTTCCCGCGTGTCCCACTCAGAGCGCCCGTGTTGCAGCGTCAGGTCTGTGGTGCAGACGCCCTGGGTCTCTCCCTCCGACTGCCGCCAGGGCGCCTTCTCCGTGGCCCGACTCTGCACTCGAAAGGTGGCTGTCATTGAGTTCGGGCCTTTGCGGCCCTGGACACTGGGCCGAGTCTGCCGTTCCTGTTCCAGAGCTGTCTGCGAGGGGGCGACAGCACCCAGGGAAAGGCAGCACTGAGGCCACACTCCGGGACCCCACTGAGGGCCCTGGCGCTGCCCACACTCACCCGGTGGCTGCCTGAAGGGGACTAATGGCGGGGTTCGCTGCCTTGGCCGCCAGTGTGCTGCACAGGTCCTACATGTGGTCCGGTCTCCTGCGCTGATGCTTTCCCCTCACTCCCGCCCGACACAGGCTGGCCCAGCCCCAGCTGGCCCTGTCTGCCTTCCGGGGTCCTCGTCCGGGACCCGAACTTGCCCAGGAGGAGCAGGGGTGTCCTAATTGCCACCTCTGGGGCCAAGGGGCCACACCCAGCAGGACCTGCTGGTCCTCAGACCCTGGGAGCCATGCAGGCCGTCAGCTCGAGACTCCCCCCGCGAGAGCTGCCACCAGACCATGACCTCCTCCGACCTGAGCGCTGTGACTTACCTTAGACCCAGACCGCGGCTATGAGGGGTGGGCGGGGAGAGGGGCGTCTGAGGGACCGGCGGGTGTGGTTTAGGCCCTGGGGAATGGGAGCTTCCCGGGCTGGGGCAGCACCGACATCTGGTTGTGGTGAAGCTGTGTGCTGACCAAGCAAATGAGAGGAAATTCGAAGCACCAGCTAGTAACCCCCAGACGTGGCCTTGCAGTGACACGGCTCTTTCCGGCAGAGTCCTGCAGGCCGGTCCGGGTGACCCGCTGGGTCCAGACAGGCAGCACTGGGTGACCTGCTTCCTCGTGTCCGCAGGTGACCTGAGCGTCTCGGCAGACCGTCTGAGTGAGAAGCGGTCCCCTAATGACTTCGCCCTGTGGAAAGCCTCCAAGTCAGGCGAGCCATCCTGGCCGTGCCCCTGGGGAAAGGTATGCTCCCGGGAAGGTGCGGGTGGCAGGGGTGGGCGCCCTCACTGCTGTGGTGCCCGTCTGCCCTGTGCTGGCGGCCTGCAGACCACAGAGCCTTGTGAGCCTTTGGGCACGTGACTTCCCTTCTGGAACTCTGCCTGGTGCACCTAGGGAGCAGGTGGATGGACTGCCTCCAATGCCCCCGTGTCCTTGTGGCCTCAGACTGGAGGCTAGTCCTTGCTCTGGTGTCCCGTGACAATGGTCCTGGCGGCCCAGAGCCAGGGAATGGGGTGCGGGCACCTGCGTCTGGTCCAGACCTGGGCAGTTCTGAGAGTAACGTGGTTGGGACCCGGACAGCAGGGGCTCCCTGAGTGTTCATGTGCAGAGCATAACGTCTGTTCCGGTAAGGCTCAGGGGTTTTGAGGGTCAGGAGCGCAGGAAACTTGAAGGCCTGGACCGAGAGTGGCCGGTCACGGGGTCGTCTGGCTCTGCAGGGTCGTCCGGGTTGGCACATCGAATGCTCTGCCATGGCGAGTGCTCTCCTGGGGGCTTCGATGGACATTCACGGAGGGGGCTTCGACCTCCGGTTCCCCCACCACGACAACGAGCTGGCCCAGTCGGAGGTAGGCAGGGGCTGGGGCCGCTGTGCCTGCTGGTGGCGTGGTGGGGCGGGGGGGGTGTCTTGAGATCCCCACAGCGGTGGAAGCAGCCAGCCAGGAGCTGGGCACAGCCTTACGCCCACATCAGGGCTCTCTGCTGGGATCTGAACCCTTGTTCGGTCTGATTTCCTGCACAAACAGCCTGAGCTCTGGCAACAGACTGGTCTGGATTGGAACCGGTCGTTGCCGCTCGGCTCACTGGTCCAGAGCCACCCCTGAGCCCCAGCTCGAAGAGGCAGCCCCCTCTCGTGCGTCCACCGCGTGAACCGAGTGCCCGCAGAGCGCCCCGACCCCGCCCCCTCTGCCCCTTCCCGAGCAGGCCTACTTCGAGAATGACTGCTGGGTCCGCTACTTCCTGCACACGGGTCACCTGACCATCGCCGGCTGCAAGATGTCCAAGTCACTCAAGAACTTCATCACCATTAAAGACGCCTTGAAAACGCACTCTGGTAGGCCTGAGCCCCTCCCCCCAGGTCTGAGCCCCGCCCCCGAGGCCTGAGTGCCCTGTTGTCGGGAGGCGCCCTGGCAGTGGCCGACCCTCGGTGCTGTCCCCTGTCCCAGCGCGGCAGCTGCGGCTGGCCTTTCTCATGCACTCCTGGAAGGACACGCTGGACTACTCGAGCAACACCATGGAGTCGGCACTGCAGTATGAGAAGTTCCTGAACGTAAGCCCCCCTCCTGCTCTGCTTGGCCCCGGCGGGGTCCTTCCCGCTCCCGTGCCCACTGAAGGGGCACGCAGGATGGCGGCCCCGCGCTGAGAGGGCAACCGGCCTGGCTCCCCAATCCTGAAGCCCCGCTGACCTGCTAGAGTCAGGCGCCCACGTCCTCTTGTGCCCGTGGGGCGCGTTTCCTGCACACCTGCGGGCAGAACCGCTGTTCCGGGCAGAACCACTGTCCCGGGCAGAACCACTGTCCCAGGCAGAGCCACTGTCCCAGGCAGAGCCACTGTCCCAGGCAGAACTGGCCGTTGGTGCGGTGTTGGCGCTGTGGTTTCTCTGGTGACACGTGATGGAGATGCACTTCACCACGGAAACTCTCTCAGACGCTTCTGGAGCAGAAAACTCTTCTATGGCCGTTAATCCAAATCTTCTGACTTTAGGAGTTTTTCCTAAATGTGAAAGACGTCCTCCGAGCTCCTGTGGATATAACTGGTCGGTTTGAGAAGTGGGAGGACGAAGAGTCAGAGCTGAACAGGAGGTAGGAGACGTCTCCGGCCCGCGAGCGTGGCAGACCCCCTGGCGGGGAGGCCGCCTGGCACCGTGGCTCCCCATGTGCAGACCCACGCCCAGGCCTGCTGCGCCCGCGGGGACCACGATCTGGCCGCCAGACACGCGCATGCACATGCACTGTGTCACCAGCTGACGCGCCCGGTCCTCTTGCTCAGCTTTTACGACAAGAAGGCGGCAGTTCACGAAGCCCTGTGTGACAACGTCGACACGCGCACAGTCTTGGAAGAAATGAGGGCTCTGGTCAGCCAGTGCAACCTGTACATGGCAGCCCGGAAGGCCGCCCGGAGGAGGCCCAACCGGGCACTGCTGGAACGCATTGCCCTCTACCTCACCCACATGCTGAAGGTAGGCGGCCCTCGAGCTGCAGACCGCTGCGGCTCTTGCTAGGCTGCGTGTGCACAGGCCCAGGCCTTGGCCAGGACTGCGGAGGCCTCGGGCGGCATGGGCCCTGGTGTCTGGTCTCCGTGGGCCCCCTCTCAGGACCTCCCGACGCACTCTGGTATGTCTGTTTCTCTTTGTAGATCTTCGGGGCCATCGAAGACGAAAGCACCCTGGGATTCCCAGTAGGAGGACCTGGAACCAGCCTAGATGTGAGTAGAACACCCCTGGGCACAGAGAAGCTTCCTCTCTGGGGGCCACCCCACCCCTGGGAAACGGTGCCCATGTCGAGGAGCACCATCCTGCCTTCCACGCCTGCTCCTTTCCTGTCCTCGTACCCCTCCTGCGCCAACCCTAGGGACATTGGGAGGCCCACGTTAGGTCCCACCAGCTGCACCGGACCTTCCAGACTGAGCCCCGGGGCTCACCTGGACGTGGCTGCGGAATCGAACTGAACGCAGTCAACTGTTCTCCCGCATGTGCACGCTCAGCCTTGCCCCCTGACCGATGGTGGGGGCTGCCGTGTGCTGTCTGTGAGCTCGGTCCCAGGACAGCCGACGTGGTGGGACCGACTTGGATCCGATGGTGGGGGCTGCCGTGTGCTGTCTTCACGTGAGCTCGGTCCCAGGGCAGCCGGCGTGGTGGGACCGACTTGGATCCGATGGTGGGGGCTGCCGTGTGCTGTCTTCACGTGAGCTCGGTCCCAGGACAGCCGGCG
>NW_019154106.1:2226947-2245751 GCF_002288905.1 Enhydra lutris kenyoni | reverse complement strand
GGGTGGGACCGACTTGGATGGCGCTGCAGCCACGTGGTTCCCGTGGGCTCACGTCCTCGCACGTGTGGATTCGGGCAGCATGCCGACCGGTGCGTCCAGTGGGGAGAAAGGTCCTCGGTAGAGGGCAGCGTCGCCTGGGACTTGCGGTTTCCGCTGACCCTCCCTCGTGGCACGTGCTCGCTCAGACTCACCTCAGACACCCCTCAGGCCTGGTCCTCAATGATTCGATGAGAAGGTCTGCGTAGCTGTTTAGACGTAATTTATTTAAAGGACAACAGGAAGCAAGGACAAAGTAAAAAGACAAACCTTTTTTAGAATTCTGATTCTGGACGGTGGCTAGTGTGAAGATCTGCAGAGGGCGCGTACAGGTGGTTCCCCAGGAACTGGCTTCCGACGAGGAACCAGCTCCTGTTAGGGAGAAGCCCTGCCCGAGCTCCAGGCCACATCCCTGGGGCCCCACTAGCTGTGGAGCTGATTGGTCTAAAGGCATTAACCTTCCTCCGCGCTTCTTGGAAAGGAAACCCGCGGAGCTGCTACGCTGTGTTGTACGAGTGACACCGGGTGTTCTACTTCCTAGAAAAAAAGAAAGAGAGAAAACACTTGCTACGCTAATGGCAGTCTGCTCTCAAGCTTAAAAACGAGGCTTTTAACGCAGTGGTTGTGTGGGGGCCTTTCTTCATGGCCTCGGTGGACCCTTTGAAAGCCGTGTGTGGGAATAAGCACCCGGGAGGCTGGCCCGTTGGGGCACTCCTCCTCCAGGCAGACCTCACGGCACGCTGGCTGAGGCCTCCATCCCCCTGTGCTGAGGCTCACTGCAGCGGTCTTGGTGCCTGGTGGAGGTAAAGGGCAAAACCCCTTCTCCGGTCCCCCTGCACGACCGCGGCGCCCCAGCCCTGGGTGCGGGATTGGGCCACAAGAGGCCGGGTCACTCGCCAGCCTAGCTGGCTCCTGTGTGCACTGGTTATTACTCTGGTGTCTGAGCCACCGGAGGACTAAAGTAGGAGGCAGGGAGAGACTTTGCTTAAAAGTCTGCCGCAAACATTAGGGAAGTTGGAAAGGAAAGATTTTATAAAATCATCATTTCTCCAGTTTGGATTCTGCTGTCCTTGGCTTTCCCTTCGTCGGGTTCGCGGTCCCGGGCCGTCTCCGGGTCAGTGCAGATGGTTAACTGTGGCCGGGTGTGGACGTGGCCGGGTGTGAACCTGTGCATGGACGGCGACGGTTCTGGGGACTCTGCTTCCTCTTGCGCAAGCGTGTGCGTGGCCGCAGGTCAGACACAGGCTTGGCCCGGCTCCTGGTGCCAGCCTCCGCTCCCAGCCCAAGAGGGATGGCCTCAGCCTCCCAGAAGGCGGCCACCTGACAGACCCCGCGTTGAACTGTTTAACCGTAGAGATGGGCTTTTTGTAATGGTCTGACCAGAGGCAAAACCGCACCTGTGGGCAGGGGCACAGAGCGCCTTGCAGAATTTGTCCGGCTGGGCCGGGGGTGGGGAACTGCCTCCTGTCTCTGGCCCACGTCGTCCACGCGGGGACTGAGTGTTGAGGGGGGAGCGTGTCCCAGCTCTGGGGCAGCGCCACCCCCGCCCCGCCCTGCCGTGCCCGCGGAGCCCCGTCTGTAAACAGGCCGAGCTTTTCTCTGAGCGCACCTGTTCTTCCCGCAGCTGGAGGCCACAGTCCTGCCCTACCTGCAGGTGTTGTCGGAGTTCAGAGAAGGCGTGCGCAGGATCGCCCGGGAGCAGAAAGGTGAGGCGCTTCCTCCTTGGGGCTTCTCACCCTCGAACCCTCTGTGCGTGGGGCTGCCCTGGGTGCCGGCGGGTGCTAGTGGCCCCTGACCTGGGGCACGACACCTGTAGCCCCTGCCCCCCACATCATGACAGCCACCATGTCTGTCAACACTGGTGTCCCCCGCGGGGCAGGGCAGCTGTGTGGGGCCGAGGACACGTGTGAGAGGTGGGCTTTCTTGGCTTGTGCTATTCGGAAAGGCAGAATGAGGCCCCTCGGGGACCCCTGCCCTCCGTCCCTGCGGGGCTCATTTCCACTCTCGGTGCACCCACGGGCCTGTTCTTGTTTCCAGAAGCGAGCACGGGGAGCTGGGGGAGCCGTGCTGCCCCCACTGTTGTTCTGCCCGGCGTCGCCGGCATTCCTGAGGTGGGACCCTGTCGCATGTCCCTGGGGACTTGGAGAGCGCCACGTCGTCGCAGGCTGGTTTGGACGGGCCGTGAGCCAGACCACCGAGCGCCGGCAGGCGGGAGTGCACATCTCAGTCTGTGCCTGTGCGTGGCCACGGGGTGTGCTGAGCCGGGAACGGGCCGGGTCCGCTCTGCTACGCTCCTCGTGCACACGTTGCCCGGCCTCCCACGGGGGCAGCACCGCGCCAGAGCTCAAGCCTTGCCAGGGAGGGGCACGAGGGAGTCACTCGCTGCAGATGCCCCCTGTCCCGAACTGTGCCGTGCTCCCTGCCCGACCTCCTGGGCAGCCTGACCTGAGGGTGGTGCGGGCGCTCGGGGAGCCTCTGGGGGGAGCTGCATCTCAGAGACAAAAGAGCAGGCCGGGGTCTGTCCTGGGGAGCGCCGAGCAAGAGGGCAGGAGGGCCCCAAGGCCTTGGGCCCCCAGGGGGAGCCTGGGTCTGACAGGGTCTTCAGGCCTGGGCGTGGGGACCCGTTGAACAAGCATGCCCCTCTCTCTCCAGCCCCTGGCACCCTCACTCTGTAAAGCACTTGCGAAAGCCTGACGGACTCTGCCGGCCCCGTGCCGCCTGGGCCGGCCATGCTGACAGCACTGACGTCTCAGTCTTGGGGACGCCCGGGCACCTCTTTCTGAGTGTCCCCCTGCGGCACAGCGTCCTTCCTGGCAGGCGCTGGCGAACGAGGGCCATCGGAGGCTCTGCACGGCCAGGCAGAGCGCGCCGGGGCCTTGCACAGGCCCTCGGAGCAGTGCCTGTCGACGGCTTGGGGAGGGCTTTGGTTCTGCGTCTCTTCGGGTTGCTTTTTCTTTCTGCTTTGGTCTGTTTGTTGCTCAGCAAACGAGAGCCCAGATTCCCGAGTCGGGATGGTGGTAGTTGTGTCTGTGCTGTGTGTGCCTCGGCCTCCTACAGTGCTCTCCTGCCCTGAGGACCGGGTGGAGTGAGGTCATCCTGCCTGAGCCTGTGGCTCAGGAGCCACAGACCTGGGGCCCTGCAAATAGGGTGCCTTCTGGGAGCCAGAGACCCGGGGCCCATGCCCCTTGGGCTGCACAGACCAGGACAGCATTCTGGGCTGGCGACGGCTCCCGCCCCACAGCAGCACCGGCTGTGTGAGTCTTTGTCCTGGGCTGGCCCGGGTCCCTGGGCTGGTCGTAGAGACAGTGAGACGCGCAGAGTAGGCCCAGGGACCTGGGGCTCGCCTGGCAGGTGGGTACAGTACCATTTCCCCGATGCCCGCCGCTGTGTCACCTCGAGCTCGCCCTGCCCGGGAAGGATGTGTGCCGGGGGGGTTGGCCAGGAGAGGCTTGGGAATTTGGGAAGATGTGAGAAGAGCCAGGATGCGGGTGCGGCCAGATGCCCCTCTCCCCGGATTTGTTTCATTTTTGGCAAAACGTATGTTAACGTATAAAATGTATCGTCTAATCACGAGCAATTGTGCAGCTCAGGGCACTAAGCTCGTTCACACTGCTGTGAGGCCGCACCCACCATCCATCTCCAGAACTTTCCACTGACCCAGATGAAGATTCCCATGAAAGTGACCCACCCCATCCCTCCCGCGGCACCCACCGTCCACTCTCTGTCCCCCTGAGACACCAACCGCTGTTCCTCCCCCAGCCCCGGGGCCCACCGTCCACTCTCTGGATGAATACTGACCCCCGCCCAAGGACCTCCCACACGTGGAATCCCGCAGGACTTGTCCTTTCGTGAGTGGCTTCTGTCACTCAGTGTGACTGATACCCTCCAGGTCCGTCCACGTTGTGGCTGGTTCAGAGTTCCTCCCTCTTCACGGCTAGCTGGTGTTCCCGTGTACCTAGATCCCATTTTGCTCATTCGCTTGTCCGCAGGCAGAGTCTGTGGCCTTTTGTGTCCTCTCCCGGGCCTCCCTGCAGTGACCTGACGGGTCTCCCTGTTCAGTGCCCAGCCTGTTCTGTGGCCCCACCTGCGGCTCAGCCAGCAGCAGCCACCCCGGCAGACTCACTCCCTGCCCGTGACCGCACGCCTCCGGGTGCCCGAGCTCTGCGGACGCCCTGAGCCCTGTGCCGTGCTGGCCTGCAAGGGCGGTGCCGACAGGGACTCTGCTCGCCGTGTTCGCCCCAAGTGCTTCCGAGCTGCTGCTCGCTGGCTGGTGACCACAGGGCCAGCGCTCTTTCTCTAGAACCTGCTCTAGCCGGAGTTTCTTGGGGGCAGCAGGACCGCGAGGTGCTGGTGTGGCACACGTGGCCAGGGGCACACCCTTAGCAGCTGTGGGGCTGCTTCTCTCCTTGGACGGGCGGGCCCAGGCTGGTGCCTCTGCCTCTGTGGTCTCCCCCTTGGGAGCACTTGTCCTGCGTGTGCCCTGCTGCACAGGGTGGCCCCCGCTGTCCCAGGTCACAGCCCCACCTCCCCCAGGGCCACTTCCCGTGTGACGGCCCTGCCCCATCCCGGCTTCTCCCCCGGGTGCTGCAGAGCCACAGACGGGATCGTCCCAGGGCAGACGCACCGCATAGCCTAGCGTAGCTGCCAGCAGCGTGTGGCAGTCGGTGAAGCGGGACCCGGCCCTGTCCCCGGCCCCCGCCCCGTGGTCGCGTCCACACGCTGGTCCTCCTGCTTCTCCCCGCCATCCCGGAGGCAGCCCCCGTCTCTGCTCCTGGTTTCGCCTTTGCTGTTGAGATCTGCCTTCTCCTTTAGGCTTGAGAACGGTTCACTGAGTTCGTTAAAAACGTCCGGCCAGAGATTTCCCTTTGAAAAACAAAGAGTCTATTGAGATGAAACACAGAGAACCCAGAACAGCCGTCACGAGAGCGGACAAGTCAGTCAGCGTTTAGTACATTCAGGGTGTCATGCAAATACGCGAGCCCTTCTGCCATCCAGAGGAACAGCCGTGGCCCCTGGGCCCCCAGCCCGGCGCCCACCAGCCTGCCTTCTGTGCCCACCGGTCGGCCTGGTTGGGACGCCCCGTGTCTGCGCGGCCATGCAGCCCGGGACCTTCCGCGTGTGGCTTCCTGCACATCCCAGATGCTGTCACCGTACACAGCCAGCTCCTTGCCGGGACAGCTAGGGTTCCCCTGGCTGCGAGCACACGTCTCGCGCGCCTGGGCCACGGCCAGCGGACACTTGGGCAGCTCCCACCTTGCGGCCGTTGGGGAGAGTGGGGCTCTGGACGTGTATGCCCAGTGCCTGCTGAGTCCCGTGTTCAGGGTTCAGGGCCGTCCCTAGGAGGGGAGCCGTGGGGGTCATGGGACAGTCACGTGTGTGATTTTCTAAAGAAGCCCCGAACTGTGTTGCGCGGGGGCTGCCCTGTGTCCCCCACACCCTCGCAAATGCTTGTTTTTTCTGGCTGTAGGAAAATGACTGCTGTCGGTCCTGCTGCCCCAGGGGACCTCTCTGCGGGGCTTTGCTGCGTCCTTCCCTGACCGCACGTGGTGTGCAGTCCCATCCCTGCACCTCGTGGCCACGAGTGCCTCTTGTCTGGAGAGCTGTCCCTTTGGACCCTGTGCCTGTGTCTCGTGGGGTCGTTTGTCCTGTCCGTGTGGGCTGTGGGAGCTTGTCATTGTGTGTCCTGGGCTGGTCAGTTTGTGACCGGGAAGACGGAGGAGGAGAAAGTGAGCCCCAGAGAAATCAAAAGGTTTGGAAAGACAGGCAGTCGGGGCCAGTTCTGAGCTGTGTGGACAGGGCAGGTCTCAGGTGGTGGCGATGGCCGCTGTCCTCAGCTCTGCACAGCCTCGCCCACAGGACAGATAGGCCTCTGGGGGTCCTGCCACCCAGCACCAGCTGACAGTCGGCTGACGGTGGTGACGGCGGGATCGCTTTCCTTATGGTTCCCGTTAGCTTAGCCCAGCTCCTGCCCCGCGGGGCGTTCTGGACAGGGCGAGGGCAGGGAGCAGGGGTGGAGGGCGTCATCCCATCAGCTGGGAAGGCTGGGGAGGCACCGACGGCTTTTCCTTGAGCAGCGTTGGGAAGCGTGAAGCTTCCCAGCCATGGCCATGCTTCGGGGGTGGGGGAGGGCGCAGAGGTCTTCTGAGACGCGTGAGTCGCTGTCTGTTCCTCATTCGTCTCTTCCACAGCAAGTGGCCCCGTGGGCCCCGGCCAGTGCTGCTGAGGGACGACGCACAGCGGCGGGCGGGGTGTTTCCCATCGCGCGAGGCCGGGGTGCACAGAACCACTTGGGTTGGGCCCGTGGTGCAGGTGGATGCCCGAGGGAGGGCTGACGACGTGGCCGACGCTGCCCGCGGTGTGTCCACGGTGAGATGAGGCCGGGCGTCAGCCCTCCTGTCACCAGACGTCCTGGTTTTGGGTGCCGTCAGAGCTTCCTGAGATGGCCTGCCACCCCGTGCCCTGTGACAGCCCGGCTCCCACACGGGCTTCCCCTCGGGGGTCTCGGCGGGCCAAGCGGCCTTCTGGGAGCCGGGAGGTGAGCCCGTCTGAGACCTGGCTTTGGGAGACCGCCATGCACAGCCTGCTCCCACACGTGGCCCCCCGTGGCCCCTTGTAGCTGCTCTCAGGGACGGCCCCACGACCCCGCTGCACAGACGTCACCTGCCACCTGCCCGGTTCTTACTGCCACCAGGTCCCCTTCCCCAAGGGCAGGTTCTCACCCTAGGGTGGCCGAATGAGGCCTCTGAGTGCTCTTGGCTCTCCGCGGCAGATAGACAGCCTTTCCCTGCCGTGCGGCTCCCAGCCTCACATCTGACCCGCAGGGACTGTCGCGTTCAGGCCTGAAGGCTGCACGGGTGCTGTCTTCGTCCCGGCCTGCTCTGTCTGCCGGCATGTGCCATCTTCGTGGAAAAGTCACGTACGAGCCCGTGAGATGGCCAGGCTGTGCGCCTCCTCCTGGGCTTCTCAGGCCCTCTGCTCACTCCAGCCATAGCTGGGGTGGCCGAGGCTTGGCCGAGAGTTGTGTGCCCGCAGTGGAGCCCGTGCTCGCGGCAGTATCCCCCTGGCCTCTGGTCCTTCCCTACCCTGCGGCTGGACCTTGCACGTCAGTGACAAATGCTGGCCGCTGTGGGCTTCGCCCCAGCCTCCAGACCCAGTTCCAGCTCTCGCTGGAGTCTTGTGGGTCCTGGGCCTAGCTGCCTTGCCGCGAGGACGTTTGGAGGAAGCAGGGGTGCGGTTCCCGAAGCGGGGGCTGAGGGAGCATGGGGCGCTACAGCAGGTTCTGGCCAGTAGGCACTGAGGTGCCGGCACGCTCGTCCATGCCGGGGGTTTCTCTGCACCGGGCAGGCCTGTCAGGGCGTGAAGAGCACAGGGAGCCTTTGCAGGGTTTCTGGGTGATCTCAGAGTGCGTGTGGCCTCGGGTCCCTGCGTCTGGAGCGTGTGATACTGCTACCTTTCTGGATCGCTGGGCCGGGGCTGTGGGGGATGGACACCTGCCTGGTTGACTGGGGGCTTGGGGGGTTCTGAGCTCCTTTTCTCATTTCCCTGGACCCGCTGCCCACCTGGCTTCCTGCTCGGAACCCCCCACAGCTGTGTGGGCACAGCTGCAGACGGGATCTGCCTCGGAGCAGGATCCCGAGGTGGTGCACAGTCAGCGGTGTGCACAGAGCCTGGGCCTCGGCTTCCCCAGAGCCTGCGGGAAGGCGCACGGTAGGCGCGTCCTGGTGCTGCCTGTGTGTCTGGTTGGACTGAACCGCTGTCTTCTTCCACAGTCCCTGAGGTCCTGCAGCTCAGCGACGCCCTGCGGGACGACATCCTGCCCGAGCTCGGCGTGCGGTTAGAAGATCACGAAGGTGCGTCCTACTGGCCACGTCTGGGGGCCCATCGTGGGGAGCTGCGGGCATGGGGGGTGGGGGGGTGGGAAGGATGCTGGGGTCAGGGGCTGGTTTTGAAAGTATTGCAGGACGGGGTTGAAGGTCTCTGGGTTTTTGCGCTGAGGAGTCCCAGAGCAGTACCCCCGTGGCCCCTGGGGGCGGCTTTGTGGTTTTCTCTCCAGCTGTCCTGGACACCTCCCGAGTCTGATGGGCGTTTGGGTGTCCCCACCCTTGACCCAGCTGCGTGTTCTTGCCGGGACACCGGCCGCCCTGCCTCGTCTGTTCCTCAGCAGACAGCTCGCAGGACTGCCGGCGGGTTTCTCCCTGTGTCTGTTGACATCGTGGGGGTTACGGCTGGGCGGGAAATTATTAGATTTTAATACTCAGGTGACGTGTCACATTTTATGACCTTTGGGCCTTGTATCATGAGCGGCAAGGCCGCCCCACGTTCCAGTTAACATGAAAGCCCCATGAGCAGCGAGGGGCCGCGGGGGCCACGTGGACGGGGGGGGGGGGGCTGGGCCCCACCTCACGGACTTGGCTCTTCAGGGTTGCCGACCGTGGTCAAGCTGGGGGACAGAGAGGCCTTGCTGCGGGAGAGAGAGGAGAAGAGACGGGTGAGTGGCTGGGGCAGCCGCACAGTGACGGGAACGGGAGACAGTGGGCACGTTACCCTGTGAGGGCTCCCGTGTGGGGCCCAGCATCTGCAGGTGTCAGAAGGAGGCTTAGCTGGACACGGGCTGTGGGGCAGGGCGGTCACAGAACAAGGTTTGTCTGCCAAGGGAGGCCCTGGTTTTACGAAGCAGGCCCCCGAGGTCAGGGGACAGCTCTTAGGAAACCATGTAGCTGACGTGTTGGTCGCAGCTTCATCTGTGGAAGTGGGGTGTCCCTTGTCCCTGCAGGAGGACCTGCCAGTCACACCTCCGTCTGCCCAGGAAGCTGGGGCAAGTGGCGGGGGCCAGGCGCATGAGCAGCGCGGGCGGGAGGTGCGTGTGGGTGCAGGAGCTCAGTTCACGAGACGGGTGCAGGGCAGGTGCCTGACCGCTGGCACTGAGCCGCGGGCAGACCCACCACCGTGGGGCATCCCCGAGAGCCAGGGCCCTGTAAGCTCCCGTTTCTGTCCCATTCGCTCCCCCAGCTTAGTGGCCCGTCCCCAGGGCCGGGCTCTCACCTCGCCTTGGACAGCATACCAGGTGGCCTGGCCATAGAGGCGACGAGGGGCTGGCATGCTTCCCACCACCCCGAGCTGGGTGAGGGCACAAACGCCGCCGCTTGCCATGCTCCTCACCCAGGCCCCTCTGCCCACGTAGCCGCACGCAGGGCAGAAAGGCAGACAGGTCTCTGAGGAAGGCGGCAGGGGACGGCCCTGCCTGGCGGGTTCCCACACGGGCCGCAGGCCGCGGGCCACAGTGTATCTTCCCGCAGCTCCTGTCTGTCTGCCGGCGGGGCCCGTCCCAGCCAGCAGTAGCTGCCCCTGTCCCCGCCCGAGTGTTCCCGCCAGGGGACAAACACTGTCCTGACGCAGGAAGCAGCCGCCTCTCTGCCCGCTGCAGCCTCCCCTGCGCCAGCGGCTGCTTCCCCGAGCCCGTGGCTCCTGCTTGCGGGACTTTGCTCCCCTTCCCGCTGTGCGGGCCCTGCCTGACCTCACCCGGCCCCACGATTCTCTGCTTGGGCCCCACGGTAGCCTGTACCCAGCCGCCCACCTGACGGCTTTGCTGACCAGCATGTCCGTAACCCGGGATGTCCACAAGGGTATCGGGACGGCACTCCCCAAACCTGTACCTCCTCGGTGGTGGCGCAGCTGGGGGCCTGGGCCTCCCCCATCGGCTGCCACCCAGCACCACGGCCTGCTCCCAGGCCGCCCCCCGCGGCCCTGCCCTGGCTGCAGGTGGGTGGGCTCTGGGCCTTCGCGATGCTGTCCCTGCTCACGCACCTGAGCGAGCCCCGCCGCCCAGCAAGCCTCACTGTTCCTTTCTTTGTGTCCACCGGGCCCCAGACCCCGTCATGCGCCATCCGCTGCTACCACACGTCCGGAGCGGGCCCACACCCACAGGGGCTGCTGAGGGTCTCCCGGGGAGTGAGCGAGAGGCCCTAATGACCAGGGCTCCCCAACCCCCGTGGGGTGGCCGGTCAGAGTCCAGGTGAAGGCGATGGGGGGCGACAGGCCTTGCTGAGGCAGATTTGCCTCATGGGGCTCCCGGTGCTCCCCTAGGCTGAAGAAGAGAAGAGGAAGAAGAAGGAGGAGGCCGCCAGGAAGAAACGGGAACAAGAGGTAACAGCCATCTGTGTGGGGCCCCGGCTTTCCTGGGCGGAAGTGGACACTCGGACCCCAGGTCCTGCTCTTTGTGCCTCCCTCGGGCCCAGCGAGGTCCCCGCTCCCCCTGTGCCCACCGGCAGCGCCTCCCCGCCATGGCACCCACCCGTGCAGGGAGGCCCTGGGGAGGGAGAGGCCTGGTAGGGGAGCTGCCCCCCACGGCCGCGGGCTCGGTGTCACTGGGGAGGTGTCGGACGACCCTCGCACTGTCGGTGGGGATTAGGCAGGACCCACCGTGTGCAGCTGTTCCTCTGACCCGCTCTGCCCTGGCCTCGCCCTCCCCGTCTTCCGTCGCCCTCTCAGTCCCAGGGCTGGGGGGTGGGGAGCGCGCGTGATGCCTTCCCCGCGCGGGCTGGGCCACAGTGAGCAGGGCTCTGTGTCCAGGCGGCGAGGCTGGCCAAGATGAAGATCCCACCCAGTGCGATGTTCTTGTCGGAGATCGACAAGTACTCCAAGTTCGATGAAAACGTGAGAGTCGCTTTTCTTTTCAGAACCCTGTTAGACCACTGAATCGGGGTTACGGGGACTTCTAGCCTTGGGCGAGCAGCTGTTCTGTTTGGGACGCCATCTGCGGGAGGTGCCCCGAGTGCCCGAGGCGGCCTCCCTCCCTCACGGCAGCCGAGCAGAGTCGTGGCCCGGCTGAACTGAGCCCAGGTTGCCCTCACAGCCCGGCCAGAGGTGCTGTGGCGGGGAGTGGGGGGCATGGGTACTGGCCCCAGACCCATCCGTACTGGCCCCCGCCCGCACTGGTTCACATGTGTATTTCCCTCTTTCCTTTGCGACAGCCCTATCAGAACTGAGCCACATTGACCCAAAGGGTGTCAGTGGCCTCGGCCCCAGGCGGGAGGGTGCCCCCCACCCCCAGCCCAGTCACTGGCTTCTCAGTGGCCAGGACGGGCTGCCACGTGGCCATGCAAAAGTGTGGCGAGCCTGTGTCCCAGGGCTGAGCCCAGGGGCTCCGAGAGGGGGGCCAGGCGTGCCCTGCTGACCCAGTGCTCCCCACGTTCTCAGGGTTTGCCCACACACGACACGGAAGGCAAGGAGTTGAGCAAAGGGCAAGCCAAGAAGCTGAAGAAGCTCTTTGAGGCCCAGGAGAAGCTCCACAAGGAGTACTTGCAAATGGTGCAAAACGGAAGCTTCCAGTGAAACCTCGGGGACTGGGCTCTAAGCCACCGGTGGCAGGACTTCCTGTCCGCATTCCTCAGTGACCGCGTCCCGGGTTCCGACCCTGTTTACAGCGGTGCCCGGGGCCTGAGCCCGGAACTCCATGCAGAGAGGCCCACGCCGTCGCCGGCACCGAGACCGGGGTAATAAAGATTTCCAAACAGCGAGGCCGGCCGTCCCGTGTGCTGTTGCCCTGCCCGGTCAGCGCCCGTGCAACCTGCCTGGGGCCGCTGGCTCAGCGGGTCACAGCTCCAATGCTCGGGTCGGCAGAGCTGTTCCAGCCAGCCGAGAAATTTCTCCCCCGTGCAGATTGCTATCAGCTAATCTCTGGTGTGTGGGTGCATTTGGACGTATTGAAGTAAGAGAAAGACGGGCTCCAGCTGGCGAGCCCCGCTGGCCCCCACACAAAGGCCGTGCAGCCAGCCCCTCTGGTCCTGATGAGTAAACACAGCGTCTGGTCTCCCGCAGCAGCGCCACCGCCCAGGGGCCCTGCCCTGCCCACCTCCGCACAGCTGCCCACCGAGATAAGGGGGGGGTCACGCGCACATGGCAGGTGGCCGTTGGTCACCGGCTCCCAGCGCGGGCACCGCCCTGCGGTGGCTGAGCCTCGCCCACCTAGCCTGACGGGGCTGCGGGCAGAGTCAGCAGCCAGCGGCCTGCAGAAGCCGGGTGCCAGGTCAGCCCCGTGGCGGCAGAGGATGGACGCGCCAGCACTGGATCATCAGGTTGGGACACGCTGTCCGAGTCTCACCAGGCCATGATGGCCGCACCGAGCCACCCTGCCCCCGGGGGTGATGTGGGCACCGTCCGGTTGTAGGCACCCTCAGCCCTCGGCCCCGTGACCCCCTGATAGGAAACCCTGGGAGACAGCCCACTCCCCGCAGTGTCGTTTATGGAGCTGATGGGACAGCAGCCCGTCCCGGGCGCCTGGTGCGACTTGGGCGCACTGCCGGCATGGGGAACACGTGCTTATGAAACAGGGTGGGGGGCCGCTCGGGTGCTGAGACCTCGACTTCTCAGCTCTGTAAACATGTGACGTACAAACAAACCAGTAAGATGACAATGCCCCAAAACAGAGTGAAACCTGTTGCCGGACGACAGATCACCCCAGAACTTAGTGGCCGGAAACCACAATCACCTTACTGTCCTCTCTGGCGCCTCTTGGTCGGCCAGGTGCCTTTTTGGCTGTAACCTTAGAAGTGACAGTGGGACTGCCGCCATCCTGCTGGCAAGCTGGGGGTCCCAGACACCCGCCACGCTCCATGGGATGCGGTGGCGAGGTTCCAGAACAGAGTGAGGGCCTGCGACGTCCCGGCAGCCTCCGCTCCTGTGGGGGGCTCGCTGCGTTGCTCTGCGTCCGCCGTGGGCTCCTCGAAGGCCGAAGAGGGCAGAGGAGTCAGACTTCATTCCGGTATCCCATCGTTGGTAGTGATGTTGGCGTTGTTGTTAATCTGTATTGTGGAATGAAGCAAATACTCCTGATGTCAGCACCCCAGACGTTAGCGTCAGAGAAGAAACACTAGCGTAAAAGCAAAGGAGTTACGGAAAACCACAATAACGCCCATATATGAATTAGAACCAACAACATGAACTGAGTCTGGGCTTCCTGGCTGTGTAGACGGAGGGCAGGCCTGGCTGCGGGAGTCTGTGGAGAGCCAGTCTCGGGGCTCAGTGCCACCCGCTCCCTGGAGAAACGGCCCGTTCTGGGCCTAGAGCAGAAGCACCAGGACACCCGAGACCTCTGTCCCTAAAGGGAAGCTCTCAGGGACCAAGGGGGTCGTGTCAGAAGGGAGGGATCAGGAGGGCGTCGTGCGTGGTCTAAGAGCTGCCCTTCGGCGACACTGCTGACGTGCTAGAACTGGAGAGATGGGGCAGAGGGGGGTGCATGGGAGGGAGGCCGGGGCGGAGGGGATCTGTGCTCTGGCCGGCACGACGGCACCACGGGGGGGACTTCAGTGAGCATCTCGGGAATCTCTACTGCAAGATAAACTATCTCGGGAGCCGCCACTGACCAGGTCGGGGACGGCGAGCCCTGAAAACAAGGATTTGCTGAAATCCAGGCAGGTGTATGCCGTCCCAGAAGCAAGGGAAACCAAGAGCTACTCGTCTGTCCCCCCTGCAGGTGAGTTTGCCTCCGCCTCTTCTTGGACTCAGTGACCTGCCGGCGGCAGAGTCAAGGCCGCGCCCACGGGGCACGGGAGCTGTACTCGGCCTCCAGCTGCCCCACTTCGCGCGCAGCGCCCGCTAACGAGAGGGGCAGGACAGCAGGCGCAGAAAGCCTCCGTCCCGTGACCGCAGTGCGGCCCGACCCAGGCCAGGCCTGCCCGCGGCCGCTGACACCCCAGTGACAGCGGGCGGGAGTGGCTGTTTCCACCACGGCAAAGCGTCACGTTGCGGGTGGCTCGTAGGTCACGGGGGGTCGAGGGGGGGTGCGCTGTAGGCACGTCACCCTACAGCGCCAGGCTCTGCCGGCCCCCCAGAAGGGGACAAGCACAAGATCCGGATCTGGGCAGGGGAGCTGCAGGGGAGTGACCGGCCCCTTCCAGGGGGTGGGCACCCGCGCTGCCGGGCTGCCGGGCCACAGGGGCCGCCGTGTCGGGGGAACGGACAGGGGGTAGGAGGCAGACCTGATGGCAGAGACACAGGCCTCCGGAGCCTTACTGGGTTTGAGCAAACCGCCCTGGAGACCGTCAGGAAACGGGCAAGCAGACGGGGTCTGGGATGATACGAGGGAGATTCTGCTGGTTGTGTCCATGTGACCGTGCACTTGTGTCTGCCTGTGTCCCCAAGGGGAAACGTAGCAGGAGGCTGCTGGGCAGTCCACGGCAGCCAGAAACGCTGCGAGTGGGGGCCTCCGTCCTGATGTCATCCTCTCTGCTTTTCTGGGCGGAACTTCTCACGACCAAATGTCCTTTAAAGCTGCCAGGGAATGTTCTCGTCTTCTGTGAAGGACGCGAGCCCTGTCCTGCCTCCACGGGGACCAGTGAGCAGGAAGCTGGCCTCCGCCCTCACTGCTCGGAGAGCCGGGCAGCCTGGGGGGCTGGGGGATTGAGGGCCCGGCTGCGGCCTCCATCGGAGTCACGGTCCCCTGGCAGGTCCCCTCGAGTAGACTGGCGAGGAGAGTCCTCAGTGCCCTGCGAGCTGCAGAAGAAACCTCTGGAACAGGATGGGGTGGACATTTTTTTAAATTTATGTTTAATTAATTAATTCACTGCTGACAACTGTGCAAGAAACCTCCTCCTGGCCTCTGGGAGCCGGCCTCGTCCTCCTGCTTCTCCCCAAAGTGAAATACTTGGTGTTTCCAGTATAAAATACCAGGGATGGGTGCCTGGGTGGCTCAGTGGGTTAAGCCTCTGCCTTCAGCTCAGGTCATGATCTCAGGGACCTGGGATCGAGCCCCACATCGGGCTCTCTGCTCAGCGGGGAGCCTGCTTCCCTTCCTCTCTCTCTGCCTGCCGCTCTGCCTACTTGTGATCTCTGTCTGTCAAATAATAAATAAAATCTTTTAAAAAAGAGAGAGAGAGAGAGAGAGAGAGAGAGAGATGGGCTTGAAAATAAAACCATGCCCAAAATTCCCAGGACAGACTGAGCAGCCCCCTAAGGCCGTCTCAGAGAGAACCTGTAAGGCTTTGGGGACAGTCTCCCGGACTCTCTCCTTCTGAGGCTCTGAGGCGTACAGACATGCTCTGCACGGCACACCCCTCTGTGCAGGGAAGAGGCGGCCCGGGTCATCCGAAGTCCACACCGTAGGAGAGCCTCCGGTCTCTGGTGTCTCCATGCGTCCGTTCCATTGCAAGGCAGTGTGGACGGACATGCCCCCGAGGCCCGGTCCCCTCCCCGCTGTCCCCTCCAGGGTTATTCTGCAATGAGGTCAGGCTGCCCTTGCCTGGGCCATTGCTGAGTGCGGGGCTGGGGGCAGCTGTCCCAGCGGTGTCTCTGGCACCTCCTCTGGGGATGGGGTGAGATGTCTACGTGGGAGGCCCCTGGGCCGAGGCCGATGAGGCTGAGGCCAGCAAGGAGCAGGAAGGGCGGGGGGCCCTGGAGCGCAAACCCCTGAGGTCCCCATGGCTGGAGGCCACGGAGGACCTATGTGCGGGGGCTGTCGTCAGGTGTGCCCAGCCCAGAGCTGGGCAGGGGCGGAGTCAGCGCTGGGAGACGTGGGAAACCCCACACCCCTAGGGGTTCTGGTCCCAGCCCTTCTCGGGCTTGGTTACAGTTAGCATCACTTGGGGACTCTGAAACAAACCGGTGCCTGCCCCACTGCCCCAATTCTGAGGTCACGGGAGGGTGGTGGGGAGCTATGGAAGTATGGAGAGCAGAAGAGCGGTGCCATCAGAGCCTAGCAGCAGGTTGGTCCACAGCGTGGAGGGTGGAGGGGCTGACGGGCACCCTGGGGACCCCCAGGCGGGAGGACTGGCTATGACCTCAAGCCAAGGACAAGAGGGGTGCCTTAGCTGGTGGCAAGTAAAGCTTCCTGGCAAGGAAGGAACCCAGCCCAGAGCAGCTCCATTTGCTGGTGCTTCTGCTGTCCGGGGGATAATCAGGAAGGACCGCGTCTGAGGAGGAATTAGGAGACATCTGCACAAGGCGCTTGAGTGTGTCTCAGGGCCTGGGACGGAGGCAAGGAAGCTGTTCAGAATGAACATGTCTTGAGGACGGAGGTGGGGATCTGGTCCTACCTTCTGGGCATGGTTCTGAAATGGGCCCCACCTTCATTCGGGGCTCTTGGGAAGCCTCTTAGCAGATCCCCAAACCCTGTGGTTCAGAGTGGGGTGGTGTCTTCAGACACAGGCCCCCAGGTGCTGGGAGCTGGGGTCTGAAGCCGATGTGGTGAGACAGGGAGCCCACCGTCGCAGGGCTGCTGGGGGTGGAGTGGCTGGGTGCCTCACCCTGGGTCCCCAGGGACTAGAAGGGTGAGGACAGACCCCTGAGTGGAGGTGGGCAATGGACAGGGTTAGCCCCTCAGCCCTGACGCAGAGTGAAGGCTCCAGAAACTCAAGGGCCAGGAGCAGTTGCCCCACTGGGAAGCAGAGGCAGACTTCCCTGCAGGGACCACTTCCGGATCGGTGACCAGCTGGCCCGGGAAGCGCCAAGTTTCCAGCACAGAGGTTATACTGTATCCAGGTAGAGTTCTACAACATGCCTTATTTGGAAACAGGGGCTTTGCAGGCATGATTAGTTGGGTTAGGATGAGCTCACACTGGAGTTGGGGGGTGCCTACGTGCAGTATGGCTGGTGTCTTCATAAGAAAAGGAGAGACACAGACACAGAAGGCCACGTGGTGACAGGCCAAGACAGGAGGGTCTGGCCACAAGCCCAGGGAGGCCTGGAGCCCCCAGAAGCTGGAAGTGGCAAGAAGGTTCCTCCCCTAATATCCCTGGAGGGAGTGTGGCCCTGCCCACACCTGGATTTCAGACTTCTACTGTCCAGAGCTGGGAGAGAAAACTTCTCCATGTTTAAGCCACCCAGCTCAGGATACTTTGTCGTGGCAGCCCCAGGAAACCACTGGCAACATCCATTCTTGTCCCTTGAACAGAAAAATGCATTTGCTGCGATCTAAAGCTTCATCTAAGTCAATGCGTCTATCTGTAACAGGGGCAAAGTCACAATGCACAGGCCTGGGCTGCTTTCCCCAGTGTCTGGGCCCACCATGGACCCAGGAGCTGGCTGTGCTGGCCCCTCAGAGGGTGGCTCAGGACGCAGGCTCCACAGTGGCTGCCCCCGGTTCCTCCTGAGCACAAGGGCCTGTGGGGCCCAGACGTCATCTGGAGCATGGTGCCAGCTAAGCCGCTCGGAGAACAGACTTCTTAGGAGAGCCTCAGGTTGCAGGGTCTAAGGAACGGGCCCAGGCGTTGGCTCTAAGACCCCCACCCTTGTCCTCAGGCACCTGGCCCCCTCCCCTGGCCAGGGAGGGTGGGGTCATCAGGACAGTCCACACCTGCATCAGGCTGCTCCCCAGTGTCGTTCCAGCTCCCCACCAGCTCTGTGACATGAGCGCTACAAGTGCCTGTGATTGACACATGGCGAAACGGAGCCACAGGCTGTCTGGGACACCCAGCTAGAACTGGGAAGGTCAAGGATACGGCCCCAGAGGTCTGACCCAGTAGCACCTGCCCTTTTACAGCTGCTTGCCACTGCACAGCCGGCAGGCCAGGAAGACGAGCAGGGCACAGCTCAGTGTGCACCGCGGGCCCAACAGCAGCCCCCAGCTCCTGGTACCTGTGCACCTGACACGGGCAGAAAGGGTCCCCACCCTGTGATGGAGTTGGAATGAGGTCCCTGTGGTAGCTGTGATGTCGTGACTGGAGGCCACAGCAGCCACGGGAGAGGCCACAGGAGATGGAAACAGAGCCTGGGGGAGGGAAGTGGCTGCATCCCGAGACGGCCCCGGGGCCCCAGAAGCTGGAAGAGGCAAGAGTCCCCTTTCCGGGAGTCCTCCCGAGGAGCCCAGCCCCGTGACCCCTGGACGTCTGTCTTCCGGCCTCCAGAACCACGGGAACGTGTTTCTGCTGCTCCCACAGCTCCTCGAGTTGTGGCACCTCGCGGCGGCGGCCACGGGAGAGCAGAGCCGCGTTCCCCACGCGCTCCCGGCCGAGAGGGTCTGGGCACCCCCACGAGCTGACCCCGGGCCCAGGGCGCAGGGCTCGCACCGGGTGCCTGGCCCACGGCAAGGAGCAGGGCCCGTCGGCCACGAGGCGGGGCCTGGGCCTCGCGGGGGCAGGAGGGGCGGGAGCTGCTCGGACCAAGGCCGGGCCGGGCCGCGCCGACACGGGTGGGGAGAGCGCGCCGCGCGCGAAGCCGGGGGCACAGCTCCGGGATTCGGGGAGGGTGGGTGGCGGGGTCGCCGGGGGGCCGTGGGGCCCGCGCGCGTTGCTGGGGACGGCCCTGGACTGGAAGAGCACCGCGGACTCGGGAACCCGCGGGAAAGGCCAGGCGGGACCCGGGCGGCCCCAGGTGCCCTCCGCGTGTCCTCCGCGCGCTCCGCCCCTTAAAGAGGCGGAAGGAAGGCGGGCGCGCACCGCCCCAGACGTCACGCGCCCGTATTTGCATAGGGCTCCGGAGTCTGCGAGGGACGCCGCGTGACGTCCCTTACCACCGCGGCCTCTGATTGGTTGTCTCCGGCGGCGCCGAAGAGTATTTGACTTGCGCCGAGCCCGCCCAACCGCCTCCCGTCTTGCTTATAGAGGGCGGGGCCAGGGGCGTCGGCCAATGGGAGGCGGTGTTGTTGGTGGCCACGGCGGCGCAGCCTCTGGAGCTAGCGAGGCCACCGCCGCCGCCAGTGCCGCAGCCGCCACAGGCGTGAGGAGCGGACGCGAGGCGCTCGGCCGGGTAACGGCGCGTTGGGACGGCGGGCGGGGGCCCGGGGCCGGGGCGGCGGGGGCCCGGAGCGCCGGGCGCGAGGCCCGGGGCCGCCGTGGG